>NW_027509019.1:355000-497500 GCF_051911475.1 Siphateles boraxobius | reverse complement strand
ACACCTAGCGATTAGAAAATATACACGCACCATATTCTCTCTGAAGCAAGATTCTTCCGAAATAAATAGGAGTGTTTCGTTTTCAGCCTTTTCTCTAAGGGTTCGAACCTGAGAGCTCATGCTTTCAAAGAAGGTCCCAGTTTCAATTCACTCGAACATCCAGAGCACATCAAGGGCACGCGCCGTGCACAAAAAGAGTAGGCCGAAGGACGGGGTGAGGAGAGGTGGTGACATGGAGCTCAATTTCAATGGCACCCAGGAAACCTTGCCGTGACCCGGATTCGCTGCGGCCACAACGCAGAGTACTAACCACTATACGATCACGGCGAGCTACCGGTCTACCCGACGTGTCCCTGACTACAAAGGGGCCTTGTCATCTTTAGCTTGCAGACAAAACTGTTTCTTACCAACATTACTTTATTCAAGGGTAATCCTGTAACAGTGACTTTTTTTCCTTTTATAAAGTTTAAGCTAGGCCTCCAGAAGGTTACAAACTAAAGCAGACGAATGCTGTCAACGTAGTCGGCAGGATTCGAACCTGAGCGGGGAGACCCCAATGGATTTCAAGTCCATCGCCTTAACCACTCGGCCACGACTACAAGCTGTCTGAAAGGGGCATGTCGTTTGGTTTGCTGCCTTGCAGCGTCGCTGCCCGAGGCCAGTGTAGATCAGCAAGAACTCAACAACAAAACGTACCGCTCCACAAAAAGAGGCTCGTTCACCCGAACAGGGACTTGAACCCTGGACCCTCAGATTAAAAGTCTGATGCTTTACCGACTGAGCTATCCGGGCTCTTGCTCGAGAAGCGTGCGTGCTGCGTGCGAACGCACAGCAAAATGAATCGTATTGGCGCAGAAAAAAGAGTGTCCTCCAATGCATTGCGTTTCCTTCTTCGAAGATTCAGAACGGCCGTCAAAACCTCTGGTATGTCAAAATATATTTGCAAATTAGTGAGAATGCAGCCTATTAGACTGATGATAATAGTCATTAAAGGAAAATAATGCTAGGAAAAAGAACAAAAACTCACTGCTACTTGTCTGGAAAGCCTCTTCACACGCTTCAATGCTGTTGACTTGCCGCGCTCTTATCGTTATTGTAAACTTGTGTCAAAGGCGCAGTTGTTTGTAGCAAATAGCAAGCCCGCGGCACTCTAGGTAACAGCCAGCGAGTGTACTGACACCTAGCGATTAGAAAATATACACGCACCATATTCTCTCTGAAACAAGATTCTTCCGAAATCAATAGGAGCGTTTCGTTTTCAGTCTTTTCTCTAGGGGTTCGAACCTGAGAACTCATGCTTTCAAAGAAGGTCCCAGTTTCAATTCACTCGAACATCCGGAGCACATCAAGGACACGCGCCGTGCACAAAAAGAGTAGTTTGAAGGACGGGGTGAGGAGAGGTGGTGACATGGAGCTCAATTTCAATGGCACCCAGAAAACTCACCGGATTCGAACCGGGGTTGCTGCGGCCACAACGCAGAGTACTAACCACTATACGATCACAGCGAGCTACCGGTCTACCCGACATGTCCCAGACTACAAAGGGGCGTTGTCACCTTTAGCTTGTAGACAAAACTGTTTCTTACCAACATAACTCTTTACAAGGGTAATCCTGTAACAGTGACTTTTTTTCCTTTTATAAAGTTTAAGCTAGGCCTCCAGAAGGTTACAAACTAAAGCAGGCGCATGCTGTCAATGCTGGAAAGCATCTTCACATGCTTTTATTGTTACTGTAAACTTGCGTCAAAAGCCATGTTGTTTGGAACAAATAGCAAGCCCACGGCACTCTAGGTAACAGCCAGTGAGTGTACTGACACCTAGCGATTAGAAAATATACAGCGTATAATTAATGTTTTATTATTGTTTTGAAGTTATTTTAGTTATTTGAAAATTACTTATGTTGCCTTTGAAATTAAGGCACAAGAGATGTAATTCTAGTATATAGTGTGAATATATACATTTATTGTGTGAAATTCTAGGAACTCGCTTTAAGAATAAAATTAAAAGGCAGACACGTGAGTGAACTTTAGCAACTGTGGCCCATCCCAAATCGACAGGAATTTTGACAATTACCGCATGATAGTTACCAAATTTGTAAATGATTCAGCAGCAGTAGAAAAAATAACTATGTTTGCTTTCTCACTATTCTACTCTTTCTTGCTTTTTACAGAGGTTAAAAGTAATAAAGGAGAGATTTCCCCTTTAGACTCTCGGTTTGGAGATAGAATTTCACAGAATCTATCTTTGAGACCGACTGCACCTCATCCTACACATAGTTCCACACTACCCCTGCCTGGAAAAGAGCCCACATTCTTTACAAGTAAGTTAATGGTCTTTATACATATACTATTTCAAATGAAGTGACCGAAAAATGTGTTTGGACATTTGTTTGAATGTTCTTGCCTTTTATTACAAAATATCAACCGAAGTGGCATTTAATTTTGGGTTCATGTGCACAATACATGTTGTTACTCTGCTAGGACACCCATGTGGACTTGAAGATGAAGATGAGCTGATTTAATTCATTATTTAGATGTTAGAAGATCTTTAAAGAAGGAGCTGCATTATGACTGGATGATTATAAATGAGTAAATGAATGAAGTAATACTTAAGTCATGCTGTCAGAACTATACTGACTGAATATGAATTTAACAGAATAAATTAGTGACGGAATAATGTTATTTGACTTGTTAGGTGAGCATTGTTCATGAAATACATTTACCAAAGGGTATGCAAATTGCAGACACATTTTCCCTCAGGTGACCGCATATACATTATTATTCAAATATTTGTATCATTTAAATTGCATGTATATTGTCATGTAATCGTATTGTTATCGTGTTGAATGGATTGTGACGATAAGAAACAGTACACCTAACAAGTCAAAGAACATTATTCCGTCACTAATTTATTCTGTTAAATGTATGCTTAAAATATATGTTAACAGTGCAGTAAGATGTAATGTGCAGTAGTATGGAGGACCAAACCTGCAATTAAAAATGAATCAATAAATGAATTAATAAATAGATAGATAAATAAATGTGATAATAGGAAAATAAATAAAGGAATAAAAGACTTGATAAAATAAACATGATTCATTTTAATCAAATGTATTTTTGTATATTTTTCCCCTAATTTATAATTTTTTGCTTTTATATTTTAATGTATTTGTATTATTTTTAATTGTATTTATTTATTATTTTATTTATTTGTTTGTTCCATTTATTCTTATATTTATTTATGCATTCATTTATTTGTTTATTTATTTATTCCAATATGTATTTATTTCCAGATTTATTTATTTTAATCTTTATTTATTTTTAATTTTCTGTCTTTAGTTTTATATCTATTCTTACATTTTTTTGATGTGCATGATAATTAGGTTGGTTGGTCTTGCTGACCAAATATAAATATTAATTAACAAATAAATAAAAGCAGAAAATAAATTAAGGGAAATAATACAAAAATTAGTTTGATAAAGAATAAATCATATTTATTTTATCAAGTCGTTTATTCCTTTATTTATTTTCCTATTATCAAATTTATCTTTTTATTTGTTTACATGTTTATTTATTAATTTTTAATTTCTGCGGGTTTGGTCCTCCTATTGTCACGTCCTCGGGTGGATGAAGAAAATGAAGGTAGGCGAAGTTACAAAATAGCAAAGGTTTTATTCCAATAAGTAAATACCCAAACAAACAGAACAGTGTGCTAGTGCACAAACAATAACCAGCAAAGACAAGCGTGAGAGGGGAACTTAAATACACAGATAATGACAAGGGCAACAGGTGACGGTGATGATGATGATGAGGGTGATGAGGCGCAGGTGCAGGTGATGATGACAGGGGATGCTGGGAAGTGTAGTGCAGACAAGGACAGACAGGTGCAGACGAGGACTGTGACATTACTCCCCCCTCCCGGTAGGCATCCTGGAGTCTGTAACGGGAAGGCGGACCGGGTACAGGAGGATGGACTCCAGGATGGACCAGGCGGCCATGGCGGAGCAGGACGTGGGCGTGGCCATGGCGGAGCAGGACTTGGGCGTGGCCATGGCGGAGCAGGACTTGGGCGTGGCCATGGCGGAGCAGGACTTGGGCGTGGCCATGGCGGAGCAGGACTTGGGCGTGGCCAGGGCGGAGCAGGACTTGGGCGTGACCAGGGCGGAGCAGGACTTGGGCGTGGCCAGGGCGGAGCAGGACGTGGGCGTGGCCAGGGCGGAGCAGGACGTGGGCGTGGCTGAGCAGACGAAACCTCGGGCGTCCAGGGTGGAGCTGTCGGCCCCTCGGGCATCCAGGGCGGTGGGGACCCTTCGGGCGGCCATGGCGGTGAAGACCCTTCGGGCGGCCATGGCGGTGAGGACCCTTCGGGCGGCCACGGCGAGGGCCTATGGCCCCCCCCAAAAAAATTAAAGGGGAGAGTGACAGAGTCATTACCAGTCTCTGGGCTGGACGGAACCAGCGGTGAAGGGGTCTCTGGGCTGGACGGGACCAGCGGTGAAGGGGTCTCTGGGCTGGACGGGACCAGCGGTGAAGGGGTCTCTGGGCTGGACGGGACCAGCGGTGAAGGGGTCTCTGGGCTGGACGGGACCAGCGGCGAAGAGGTCTCTGGGCTGGACGGGACCAGCGGCGAAGGAAGCTCAGGGCTGGACTGGACCAGCGGCAAAGGAAGCTCAGGGCTGGACTGGACCAGCGGCAAAGGAAGCTCAGGGCTGGACTGGACCAGCGGCAAAGGAAGCTCAGGGCTGGACTGGACCAGCGGCAAAGGAAGCTCAGGGCTGGACGGGACCAGCGGCAAAGGAAGCTCAGGGCTGGACGGGACCAGCGGCGAAGGAAGCTCAGGGCTGGACGGGACCAGCGGCGAAGGAAGCTCAGGGCTGGACGGGACCAGCGGCGAAGGAAGCTCAGGGCTGGACGGGACCAGCGGCGAAGGAAGCTCAGGGCTGGACGGGACCAGCGGCGAAGGAAGCTCAGGGCTGGACGGGACCAGCGGCGAAGGAAGCTCAGGGCTGGACGGGACCAGCGGCGAAGGAAGCTCAGGGCTGGACGGGACCAGCGGCGAAGGAAGCTCAGGGCTGGACGGGACCAGCGGCGAAGGAAGCTCAGGGCTGGACGGGACCAGCGGCGAAGGAAGCTCAGGGCTGGACGGGACCAGCGGCGAAGGAAGCTCAGGGCTGGACGGGACCAGCGGCGAAGGAAGCTCAGGGCTGGGTTCATGGGCTGAAATGAATGTGTGTGCTGCCCACACACACACAACAGCCATGGATCCCACAAGTAGCACTGCGTCATCCAGAGCTGGCTGGACGGTCTCTGGCTGGACGGTCTCTGGCTGGACGGTCTCTGGCTGGACGGTCTCTGGCTGGACGGTCTCTGGCTGGACGGTCTCTGGCTGGACGGTCTCTGGCTGGACGGTCTCTGGCTGGACGGTCTCTGGCTGGACGGTCTCTGGCTGGACGGTCTCTGGCTGGACGGTCTCTGGCTGGACGGTCTCTGGCTGGACGGTCTCTGGCTGGACGGTCTCTGGGACTATGGCCTTCCTGGCAGCAAGTGCTGATATAAGTGGGGGATCGGCGATGCAGGAAACCAGTCCTGGACGTCCATATACCGATCCGGTGGCTGGTTTGATGGTGGGCGTGATGGAGATGGCTGGAGACGGTGATTGTGTGGCAATGTCATCCACCTCACCAATGGTGAAGGTTGAGCCACACAACCACAGCACATGATCTAGGTAACTGGCAAAGGTTCCTGGAAAAGCTGCTGCTGGGGCTTGCTGGTACAGATGACTGTCTAAGCCCAACCAAAAGACAGTTTTAAAGACATCATCTGACCAGCTTACCCCAGCAGAGAGTTCCAGGAACTCGGCGATGTAATCCTCTATAGACAATCCATTTTGGAAAGTGGTGAGTAGAGAGTGAGCTGGGTAAACCGGGTAGAGAAGAATTCCCATGCTGACTCCTTGTTGGGCTGGTTATTCTGTCACGTCCTCGGGTGGATGAAGAAGATGAAGGTAGGCGAAGTTACAAAATAGCAAAGGTTTTATTCCAATAAGTAAATACCCAAACAAACAGAACAGTGTGCTAGTGCACAAACAATAACCAGCAAAGACAAGCGTGAGAGGGGAACTTAAATACACAGATAATGACAAGGGCAACAGGTGACGGTGATGATGATGATGAGGGTGATGAGGCGCAGGTGCAGGTGATGATGACAGGGGATGCTGGGAAGTGTAGTGCAGACAAGGACAGACAGGTGCAGACGAGGACTGTGACACCTATAATGTAATTAATATCAGACACACACATATATTACATTTAAATTAGAAACAAATATATATATATATGTGTACAATTTAATGGTATAATTTAACGTTTTTAATTAGTTAACTTGTTAACTTTTTATATATACATATATACATTTTTAAAGCAATTTAAATAATGAATATTAAATAATGCAAATTTAATAAACAGTACGTGCTCTAAGGCTGCATTTATTCAGTTAAGAAACAGTAATATTATGGAATATTATAGCATTGTAAAATAACTCTTTTATGTATATCACTGATGCTTTAGTATTAACTGTCTTATTTCATTTTGTTACTGTAAGTATTTAAATGCTTATGCTGAGACACTAATGAATACATTCTGATTTCAGAACAGCATCATGAAGAAAACAGTGTTCTTCCCAGGGAAAGTCAAAGTGTCTTTCAGGAAAGGCCCGTCGGGCCATTTACGCCGGGACCCATCAGAAGAGGCAAAAAGAATTAAAGACAACCCTTTACTGCAGGACAAGTCAACACCTCAAAGAGAAGATCTGGTCAAGTTGAACGCCCGTTCTCTTGTGTTACATAGAGGAGGGGATGTCTCTGACAAGCAAGAGGTGTTGGGAGAATGCATTCTTCAGTTCGGCAAGTACAAGGGCAAGTCTTTCAAGTTGTTATTAGAGAATGATGTCAGCTATGCTTTGTACCTGTCCGATAAGGTTGAGGAAGAAGAACAGGCTGGGCAGTGCAACCCAGAGGGTCCATGCAAGGATAGCCTCATTTCCTTTCTTGAGTATTCAAGAAGCTTCAAGGAAATTGAAGATCTTAAACAGTATCTGTCTCAAAGGCCAGATCCAGTGCCAGTTTTGACAGAGGATGACAATACTGTTGGATTTGGATCCAGAGCACAAGACACTTGGAGGAAGATTTGGGATACCAGGGCAGACGGAAATGCTTTCTTTATAATGAGGCAGAAGTGTGTGCCAGGCAGCAAAATGTACAATTTGCAGCAGTATCTTTTAAAACAGCAGCAAAAACAGATGACCAAAAACACTCCTCCGATGCCCTCACCATCAGCTTCCGCTGCAAGATGAAGGGGGTGGATTGGAATCCACTGCTGCTTCAATGTATATGTAATGATTGATTATAATTAAGGTATTAATCAATATTTTTCCTTCTAAATATCAAATGAATTGAATGACTTCTCTGGAGATTTTACTTTATTTATATAAGTTACCAGTGTGATTACTGAAATGTTCTTTTCATGTATTCTTTAATGTCTGTATTTGATATCTGAATGCAGTGCTTGCTTATTTAACACAGCTTCCAGAAATGAAATAGGGACTTGTTTTGTGTTTGAGAAAGGTCTTCAATGTGTTTAAACATATAGGGGTCATTGAAGCCAATCGTTTAAGGGGCCATTTCTTTGTTAAAGCCTTTCTTTCCAGTTAGACTAAAGTTTAGCTATCCTTGAGAGAAAGAAGGTTACCCTTAATAACAAACTATCATTTAGATGGAAGTGAATCAATCAAAACTAACTTTAGCTGGAAAAAACATTTTTCAAGAGCCACTATAAAACCAAACCAATCTCTGTTACCTTAAATTATATCTTTATCTCTGTAAAGCTGCTTTGAAACAATCTACATTGTTAAAAGCGCTATATAAATGAGGATGACTTGACTTGACTTGACTTGTATTGTGTTTGAGAAAGGTCTTCAATGTGTTAAAACATATAGGGGTCATTGAAGCCAATCGTTTAAGGGGCCATTTCTTTGTTAAAGCCTTTCTTTCCAGTTAGACTAAAGTTTAGCTATCCTTGAGAGAAAGAACGCATTATCTTGATGTTTTGAGAGGACTCTCCTGTTTATAGTGAGAGCCTGGCCAAATCCAACCTTGGAAAAGCTGTGTGTCGGTGTGTGTGTGTTAGTCTTCTTGGTTACAGGTTAAGGAACCACTGGCATTATTGGAGATTGACTGAGTTGTTGTTCTGGACATGCTGGCGCCCAGCAACCCAAATCTGCGACCTGGAAGGTCATGACGTGCCTAACTTCAGCTGCGTAATCGATGGAGATATGCTTCAGTCTATCTGTATATGTGTGGAAAATTACTGTGTTTATCTATTTCATAGCCAATGAGAATCATTCATCCTGTAAGCAATGACGTAGCTTAGACCTTGGAAATCGTATAACTGCTGTGATCTTTGTAACTGTAAGCGGGGCGGCCTACGAACTCCTGTGCGAGTATTGAAGCTGACTTCTGCTGATGAAACTGCAAACTATCTTCAGTAAATATTTTCTTTAATTTTTTATAATTCTGACTCTGGGTCTTCATTCTTCATATCTGGTTCTGGGTCTTTAACTGTATACCCCTTACAGTTTGGTGGAGGATGCGGCGGGCAATCATTCCGTGGTGACATCTCTGGCAAATCAACACACAAGGTAGTAAGCTTTTATTAATTGTTAGGGCTGTCAGACTGGAAGAGATTTTGAAGGAGAGCGGGAGAGCCTTCACTCCGATGAGGCGAGTGGAGGAGTAAGTAGCCTTCACTCCGATGAGGCGAGTGAAGGAGTAAGTTGTAGGCCTACTGCTGAGAGGATAAGAAGTCGCTGAGAGCGTCGTTAAGGGTAACGGCAGCAGACAGCGCAAGCGAAGCGTGCTCTGTGTGGGCCCCGCTGGGCATTAATGGTGTAGCACCACCCCAGCAGAGTACGTCCCTGGACGGGAGGTCCAGTGGCACCGTAAACCTGCTCAATCTCTTCCATCTCAGATAGGGGATCCCCGAATTTAGTGAATCAGGCAGTTAGGGATACCAACAAAAATAGGGTTGTTTGCCAGGGATGCATCAGGAACGATCCCGAGAGAGAAAAAAAAAAGAAAAAAAAAGTTGTGACCCAAATTGGCATGGACCAGTATATGTAACTGTGATTTTGGAGTATACTCTGCAGTTTCATCACGGAGAAGCCAAGCTGTGTTGTTCAAAGATCGCCGCCTCCATTTCTGCAATGACTTCAGGTGAGTTTGAACTGTTATTAAGATATGGCAGACAAACTGAGTAACTTGATCAGTAACCTGAACAGTCCTGAAACTAATAGTGAGACAGAAAAGAGCGAACGCTGTAAGCAGCTGTGCTCTGAAGCCCTCACTTCAGAGAAATTTGCAGAAATTATTAAGTAAATGGTTGTCTTGATAAGTTTTGCTTCTGTTTGGAAATTTAAACAACAACTTGACTGGCTACAAACAAACAAAGAAACTGAAAAATTAAAATGTTGAGCCTTGTATTGCTTACGATGATTACAAAAAGCAAGTATATTAAATTATGGGTCGAAGATCATTTCCTTGGACAAGTGTGACTAAAGTTAAACAGACACTTTGTGAAAACAACTTAGAATATTTTGCAGCTTATGACAATTAATGTTCTGCCAATAATAATGATGAAGATTATGATTGGGCTATTATGATTAAATCAGCCACTGCTGGACTGTAAAAGAATACAGAGAACTGCTTATCAGCTCGGTTTGGATTCCTGAATGGGACACACTGCTTCAAGGGTGTGCAGTAAGTTGGAGCCGAGAGTGTTTTAATGGTGGTCATCAGGACCATTTAATACGTAACTGTAAATGCCCACCGAGAAGGTGTTTAAAATGTGATAAAATGACAACACATTTTTGGTAATAATATTGGTTTGAAAGTAGATCAGTGTTTAAATGACGACAGTGACATTTTTCGTCTGAGAAATAAGAGATAAAAAGGTCAAAAGATTGAAGTCTTAAAGTGAATCCTTTTGAAGAAAATATCTATAATAGTAATTTCTATAATAGTAATTTTTATAAGTGAATTGATGAATACAGGTTGATGTAAAATTAATGACTCCAACAGATGTGAGTTGCAAAATATATCAAAGTAACTAAAAGGATGATTGTGTTGTAATTAAACATTTTAAAAAGGTTTTAGATGATATAGAGAGACTAATCTCACAGATGATTTACAATAACTGCAAAAGTATCACAAGCAGAGAGTGCTTGCCTCGTCAAACTTATAGTGTGAATCCTAATTGGAGATTGATAAACTCCAAGAGAAAACTAAAGTCAAATATTAAACTATGGTTGAGAACTTGACAATTAAAATTGAGATTGAGAAATGTGAAACGTTATTGAGAACTAGAATAATTATTTTTATGTAAGAACAAATAAGCAGAAGTAGTAGGCTACTGAATTAACAGTTGCTAAATGTAAAATGTGTAGAAAGGCATCTGATTAAACAAACAGCTTGAAAAGTTGACCATGAAAGAGCTAGAAGCTGATGTTTTGCTTTCAAAAGATAAGTCTGCTATTGGCTGTAATGAAACAGTTCGCTTATCTAAATCTGATGTGTGCTGTGGCTGAAACAGCCAGTGCGACAGAGACTCAATCTGAATGGAAATTTGTAATGTCTAGATTCCCTGACGTGGGCAAAAGACAACTTTAAAACTATGTTTATTTGAAAACACATGTAATTTCTGGCAAAGATGCCTTAAGCTGGGATAGAGTTAAAAGATGGTAGATAAAAGTTTGATGTTAGAAGTATATGAGAGAGCAGTGTACCAGTCTTGAATGCCTCTCTCTCATTCAATGTCAGCTAAAAGCTGTTATCTGAGCCTGTGTCATAAGTGATAATAAGCTATTTATAGTAAAGCACAGTGTTTCAGTTGAAAACCATAGACACAGAGATGTTAAAAGAAATCATTACCATTCAGAGGGCAATTTGTATTTAAATGTTAAAAATGTTAAAAGTAAAACTGAATTACTTTAAAGAAGTCTTTAAAATAATACAGACCTTAAACGATAGAGGTGACATTTTGATTAGCGTATTTTAGGACCAGTAACAACTTTGTCTCATTTAGTCTCCACCATTCAGGACCGATGGCTCCGGCTACAGATGAAGAACACTGAATGTACGGTTGTGATCTAAATTCACTGAGTATAGTCTAAGTAGCTAGGTTGCTGCTTTTAAGATAGTTAATGGATTTAAGTGATTAAATACTGTTGTTATTAACCTGTCTCCCTGTGAACACTATTAGGCAATCGGAATGGCTCTGTTGACTCTTGAACGTGCCTTTCCTAAGCTCCAGAAAACAGCTGAGTTCTGTTGAAGAAAACTGATTGTATTGGGAAAGAGCGGTCACCAGTGTGTACGTGTGTACGAGTGGCTACTCAATGACGGGATGATCTTCCTGGCCAGGGGACAGCCTAACGCAGGGGGTCACGAACATTGGGCACCTCCGGATGGAGGTGTTATTTGTGAGAAAGGTATGAGAGTTGAGCGCTGATTACTGGAGGCCACCGGGGTCAGCAGAGCATTGAGAAGTGAGATGCGCTGTGAGGTTAAAATTAATGTTAAGGCAGTCTGACCCAGAAATGTGAGTTCCTCTATACCACTCACCAGAAACCGCATTGATTGTATGGCTTGTTTTTCATTGTGACAAGTGTCTGCAACTATGCCAGGGGACGACACCCTGAAGAGAAGAAAATTAAAGATAAATAGCTAACGGGAGTGGGCTTTCAGGAGCCAGCTGATTCCATGAGTTGATTGCCATTATTTGCTGCGGAGACAGTAACAAAACTTAATTATATGAGGGACATGATGTTGGTTGCCATATGGGCAAGTAAAATGTATAGAAGAGTTAATGTTGAGCTAATATGTCTATAACATAGTTTTAACTCCTGAAGGTCGTTAGGCATGGTGGTGGCTAAAGATGAAGACAGGCTTTTGTAGGTTTGAGAAGAGTCTGGATAACAAAGGTGAATGGTAAAAGGTTAATGTAATAAATTTAATATTACATTTTGTCTAAATTACAGTCTTAGGAGGCTGTTGAAAAGATTATTTGTTTATGGCGCTTTTCCATTACCAGTACCAGCTCGACTCGGCTCGACTTGCCTCGGCTCGCCTCGACTCGGCTCGCTTTTCGCTCCGTTTTCCATTGCAGATAGTACCGCCACAAATAGTACCCGGTAGTCATAGCGAAGCCGCAGGAAACTGCCGTGACGTATTCTTATACGCGACACACATCCGCTACCCACACACACAGGACAATGGGGGAAATCGAGTATATGCTGTTTTTGATCCTCGGGATGTGGCTGTTTCTCACAGCAAGAAGACAAACGTTGTTTCATGAGAGGCTGAGGGCAGAAAAACGAAACACTGCTGAAAAAAACAGGAGAGTTTGGGAATTACTACAGAGTTCAGACTACGAGACGAATCCGGTTGTTCAAAGCCGACGCAAGAGGGTAAGTTATGCTAACATAGCTAACGTTTGCATATGTGTAAATACTATACTATATGCAAAGTATTTAATCAACTTTATAGCTACCAGTATTACGTACTAAAATGTGCATGGTTTATGTGTTTCAGATCTGTTTAGCTTTGCAAAGTCGCTGCGGCAAACCGTCTGTTTGGGCTTTCAACCGAGCTACCGAGTGGTGGGATGTTATTGTTCCTGGTTTCACAAACGCGCAATGGGTTCAGAACTTCAGAATGTCGGAAGAAACATTCATATATTTGTACAACAAACTGCGTCCAGTGATGGAGAGACAAGGTCCTTCAAGGTGTTGTAGATGGAAAAGGACTGTTCTGGAACGTGTTTGCAGGACTGCCTGGCAGCTTGCATGATGCTCGTGTTTTAAGACTGTCCACATTGTGGGAGTTGGCCAGCCGTGGCAACCACTTTCCAGCTTACACCAGGAATATTGGTGGGGTGAATGTTGCCTACTACATCCTGGGAGATTCTGCCTATCCCCTGCAGAACTGGCTCCTAAAGCCATTCACTGACACTGGACGGCTGACAGTAGAACAGCAGATCTACAACAAGAAAATATGTCGAGCACGGGTAGTGGTTGAAAACGCTTTTGGTAGACTGAAGGGAAGGTGGCGTTGCCTCATGAAAAGAAATGACTGTGATGTTACAATCGTGAAATCTATGATTCTTACTTGCTGTGCTTTGCATAACCTTTGTGAGAGTCATGGAGAGGACTATGACGATGACTGGGATGCACCTGCAGCAGCAGAGCCTGTGGTGCCAGTGGCACAGGGTGTTGAGGAGGAGGGCAGACATGTACGGGAGGGTCTGATGCGTTATTTTAATTGCTAAATAAATACATTATCATTAAATATGTTGTCTCTACTGTTTTTCATTAAAGGTTATCACAGTATAAAATCTGAAAATACTTGTTTAAACCCTTGTAAAAAGGCAAACCATCCAAAAAATACATAATGATCTGGATGATCACACGATCTGGATGAGCTCACAGATACTGTAACATCATATATAAGTTTCTGTGAGGATACATGCATTCCTACCAGGACATTCTTATCATTTACTAATGATAAACCATGGTTTACTGGGAAACTCAAACACCTTCGTCATGCCAAAGAGGATGCTTACAGAAGTGGGGATAAAATCTTGTATAACCAGGCCAGAAACAGACTGACAAAGGAGATCAGAGTTGCTAAAAGGAACTACTCTGAAAAACTGAAAAACCAGTTTTCATCCAACGACCCATTATCAGTCTGGAATGGCCTGAGGAACATCACCAACTACAAGTCACCATCCCCCCGATCTGTGGACAATCAACACCTGGCTGACGATTTAAATTCATTTTATTGCAGGTTTGAAAAGCCCTCATTCACACCACACACCGGCTCTAACCTGCACTTCACACATTCACCATCACCTCCTGCAATCCCACTCCCCCCTCCTGCCATCCAACCTGAGCTTAAGGTCTGTGTGGAGGACGTGAGCTGAGTCTTCAAAAAACAGAAGACTAGGAAAGCCTCAGGCCCAGACGGCATCTCATCTGCTTGTTTAAAAGCCTGTGCTGACCAACTGGCCCCGGTCTTCACACAGATCTTCAATAGATCATTGGAGCAGTGTGAAGTTCCCTGCTGCTTCAAACGCTCCACTATCATTCCTGTCCCCAAAAAAACCAAAATCACTGGACTTAATGACTACAGACCTGTCGCTCTCACGTCTGTGGTCATGAAGTCGTTTGAAAGACTGGTGTTGGCCCACCTGAAGGACATCACTGGACCCCTGCTGGATCCCTTTCAGTTTGCTTACAGAGCAAACAGGTCTGTGGATGATGCAGTCAACATGGGACTGCATTATATCCTGCAACATCTCGACAGACCTGGGACTTATGCAAGGATCCTCTTTGTGGACTTCAGTTCTGCCTTCAATACCATCATGCCTGATCTTCTCACAGCCAAACTGACCCAGCTCTCCATACCATCCTCGATCTGTCAGTGGATCTCCAGCTTCCTGACGGACCGGCAGCAGCGAGTGAGACTGGGGAAACACACATCCAGGACTCTCACCACCAGCACTGGCGCCCCTCAAGGGTGCGTTCTCTCCCCACTGCTCTTCTCCCTGTACACTAATGACTGCACTTCTAAAGACCCCACTGTCAAGCTCCTGAAATTTGCCGACGACACCACTGTCATCGGTCTCATCCGGAACGGTGACGAGTCTGCTTACAGACTGGAGGTTGAACAGCTGGCTGTCTGGTGCAGTTACAACAACCTTGAGCTGAACACGCTCAAAACAGTGGAGATGATCGTGGACTTCAGGAGGAACAGCCCAGCACTCCCCCCACTCACCATCATGAACAGCACTGTGGAAGCAGTGGAGTCATTCAGGTTCCTGGGCACTATCATCTCTCAGGACCTGAAGTGGGACAATCACATTGACTCCATTGTAAAAAAAGCCCAACAGAGACTGTACTTCCTTCGCCAGCTGAGGAAGTTCAACTTGCCACAGGAGCTGCTGATTCAGTTCTACTCAGCCGTCATCGAGTCTGTCTTATGCACTTCCATCACTGTCTGGTTTGGTTCAGCTACCAAATCAGACATCAGGAGACTACAACGGACAGTCCGGACAGCGGAGAGGATCATTGGTGCCCCCCTGCCATCCCTCCAGGACCTGTACTCTTCCAGAGTGAGGAAGAGAGCAGGTAAAATCATCACTGACTCCACTCACCCTGGACACCACCTGTTTGAACTGTTACCGTCAAGACGGAGACTCAGATCACTGGCCACAAGAACATCACGGCACAGGAACAGTTTCTTCCCACAGGCCATTTCCCTTCTGAACAGTTAACACACCTCCCAAGGCATATGCCTTTAAGTGCAATACTCCCACTGTTTAGTGCAATATCCTACAACTCAGGTGATACTTATACTAAGTGATACTTAGTATTATGTTTCATGTTTCTTGTTGTATTTGTATATGTCCACTGGAAGCCTCAGCACCAAAACAAATTCCTTGTGTGTGCAAGCACACTTGGCAATAAAGCTCTTTCTGATTCTGATTCTGAAAAAAGACACTGTTTGTAATAAGTTTCAAAAAGGTTTTATTTAAACACGCATACAAATAGAAAAAAATATAATATTAATATAAATTCACACATCCAACTATATACATATGTTACATGTAGTGCAAACATTAAATTAAAATAAACAAAGGGGTTTCAGTCCAGGGGCGGTGGAACAGCATCCCGCCGGTTCAGTGCCTGGACAAGCTGGCTCAGGGTTCCCAGAAAGGCCTGGTTGAAGGACGACATTGCAGCCATCTCCTCTCTCCTTAAAGCCGCTTCTAGTTCTCGGGCATGTGCTGCATCATCGAGTGCCATCTGTAAATGGCGCTCCCGCTGTGCCCGGTTCAATTCCAGCTGCTCGACATCCGATGTCTGCATCTCCCTCAGGACAGTCAGATGCTCCTGTTCCCTCTTTCGTTTCCTCCGTCCTGGCCAAAAAAATAATTACAATGAATGAGTTATAAAGAAAAACGGACAAGTCACGTTTCATTCAAAGGTTGTGTGTGTTGTAAATTGTTCACATGTATTATCATTACAGCTTCTACATAAAAAAAGACAAGCCCACAACTTACTATTACTTATATAGTATATAACGACTTAACATCTGAGTAAATGTATTTAATGTATTTATTAAACATCTATTTTAGTAAATGTCAACTTTAAAATACCATGTGTACAGTATAGGTGTACGTCTGGAAAGTTATAAAAATACTGAACAGGTTTATTAATGAATCCTGCATTCCCATAACTGGGAATGCTTCCTGTTGTTATTCAAGTACGTTTACGTTATATTAATGAGTTATTGATACGATTAATGATATATTAAAAAGTGTGTACAGATTCACAGACAACAGGCTAGAAGAGTTTACTTTTTCTCCAATTATACTAACCGGTTGCCGGTGTCGACGCTGCTGCGGGTCTCGGTGTCGACGCTGCTGATCTTGTTGGTGTCGATGGTGCCGCTGGTTCCGGTGCCGACGTGGCATCAGTGGGAGTCACTGAACCATTCTCGCTCGTCGAAAAGGAATCTAGATAGAAAGATCATACAAAAGTCAACACAATACGAAAATAGCAATGGCAGATAGTTAGCGGTAGCAGCAATTGTTATCTGCGACACAAGTTTACAGTCTTCGATGTTATAAGTGAGCTTCAGCTTTTCAAAAGCCAGCCTACAGAAAACAAAACTCTCAAGCAGAGTGCACCTACATGATTAATGTAATGTAAATTTTAAACACTTACCATCCTCCAACAGCGACTCCAACAAACTGGTGGCCGAGTCAAGTCCACCCTCCCTCCCGTTGCTCGGTGGTCTATGGCCGTAGATACCGTCCATCTGTTCGTACCACTTCCAGCTTTTTCGGTTTGAACCACTGCGGCCGTTGTGGTCCTTTACAGCTCTGTAGTCACTTTTCAGTTTTTTTAACTTTTCCCTACATTGCTGGAAAGTCCTGTTGTAGCCATGTGGGGACAGCAGTGCGGAGATTTCTTGATAAACTTTTTCGTTCCTCGTTGCCCCATCTAGCTCTCGCTGGATCCTTTCTTCGGCAACCAAACATAGGAAAGTCTGCACCTCCTCGTTTGACCACGGCGTATTCTTCCGAGTTGCCATAATAGTAAGTTTAGAATATCTGGGCAAACTATTTAAAAATGGCGGGGTTATTCTCTGGTTATTCTGGATACTCCGTCTGCCGCGTGCAATGATGACGCAGTGAATAGTGACGATTCTCTCTGACCAATCAGCAGTCGGCATTGTATTACGTCACATTTTAGTATCGCCTTAGCTCGCTTAGAACCTCGCCGGAGGTGGTACGAAAAAAAGTACCCGAAAGCAGGTACAGGTACAACTTTTACACAGTGGAAAACCAAACAAAGGCGAGTCGAGTCGAGCCGAGCCGAGCCAAGGCGAGCTGGTACTGTGTAGTGGAAAAGCGCCATTAGAGAGAGAGAGACTGTCTGAGTGGAGGCAGGGATGGTAACTGTGTCTGTCTTTCTGTTATCGGCCTGCTAGAGTAAGCTGAAGCAAAATAGTGATAATGAACCAAAATCCAGCTGACTTTTCTAAGATCAACTGAATAATGAACAGACATGCTTTGAAACTGGTTAAGAGACCATGTAAAATTAGGTAAAAGCTACAGTAAAATGTGAAGTTTAAAATCTTACTTAAAATTTAAATCTTTTTAGAGATGATATAATGAAAAGCGAACATTAAAAATGAACAGTTAAAATATGTGTCTAATATGTGTGTGTGTGATGGTGACTGCACTCTATGTCTTGTATGTGTTAGTTTGGGGTACTATTATTTCCTGATTTTGAGGATATTGTGTCATTAACCTCTTGTTTTTTAATATGGTGCCTGGTAGGTCAGGTCAATAAGTTCATGCAATTTTTTTAAGTGCCAGGTCCAAACAAAGAGAGTTTCAGTTCATCTGCACCTGCCAGCTGCTAAAGTATTGCAAAAATTATTGCTGACCGCAGAACAGGGCTTCCGGTCTACATCCAACAGTCTTGCGTTGGTGGTATAGTGGTGAGCATAGCTGCCTTCCAAGCAGTTGACCCGGGTTCGATTCCCGGCCAACGTATCACATTTGTTAATTAAAGACCTTGATTACGAGCATTCTTGCTATGGGTTCGATTCCTGGGTCTGTCCATTCTTGCTGTATGCGTTGATTCCCGGCCAACGCATTGCATTTTTCTCAACCTGTCTTTAAAACAGTCGTCCGAGGCCCCTTGCCAACTTCTCCTGCAACTCGTTTGCTGGAGCAAAACATTTGTTAAGGTCTTTTGGCAGCAGTACAGGACTGGATCTCCCCGTCGGGGAATCGAACCCCAGTCTCCGCGTGACAGGCGGAGATACTTTCCACTATACTAATAAAGAGTTGCAGAGACAGGTAGTTGTATCCGATCAGCACGGCTTCCAGGAACAGCGTCATGCGTCATTTTAGCTCAACGCTTCACAGAAGCCAGTGAATCCAAAAAATAATCTAATACCGTTTAAATATGAAGTGTCTGTATAAAAAGTGTTACATTATTAAATTAGAGACCCTTTTTTTTAATATGGTGCCTGGTAGGTCAGGTCAATAAGTTCATGCAATTTTTTTAAGTGCCAGGTCCAAACAAAGAGAGTTTCAGTTCATCTGCACCTGCCAGCTGCTAAAGTATTGCGAAAATTATTGCTGACCGCAGAACAGGGCTTCAGGTCTACATCCAACAGTCTTGCGTTGGTGGTATAGTGGTGAGCATAGCTGCCTTCCAAGCAGTTGACCCAGGATCGATTGCTGGCCAACGCATCACATTTGTAAATTAAAGACCTTGATTACGAGCATTCTTGCTATGGGTTCGATTCCTGGGTCTGTCCATTCTTGCTGTATGGGTTCGATTCCCGGCCAACGCATTGCATTTTTCTCAAGCTGTCTTTAAAACAGTCGTCCGGGCCCCTTGCCAACTTCCCTGTAACTTGTTTGCTGGAGCAAAACATTTGTTAAGGTCTTTTGGCAGCAGTAAAGGACTGAATCTCCCCGTCGGGGAATCGAACCCCAGTCTCCGTGTGACAGGCGGAGATACTTTCCACTATACTAACAAGGAGTTGCAGAGACAGGTAGTTGTATCCGATCAGCGCGGCTTGCAGGAACGGCGTCATGCGTCATTTTAGCTCAACGCTTCACAGAAGCCAGTGAATGCAAAAAATAATCTAATACCGTTTAAATATGAAGTGTCTGTATAAAACGTGTTACATTATTAAATTAGAGACCTTGTTTTTTAATATGGTGCCTGGTAGGTCAGGTCAATAAGTTCATGCAATTTTTTTAAGTGCCAGGTCCAAACAAAGAGAGTTTCAGTTCATCTGCACCTGCCAGCTGCTAAAGTATTGCGAAAATTATTGCTGACCGCAGAACAGGGCTTCCAGTCTACATCCAACAGTCTTGCGTTGGTGGTATAGTGGTCAGCATAGCTGCCTTCCAAGCAGTTGACCCGGGTTCGATTCCCGGCCATCGCATCACATTTGTAAATTAAAGACCTTGATTACGAGCATTCTTGCTATGGGTTCGATTCCTGGGTCTGTCCATTCTTGCTGTATGCGTTCGATTCCCGGCCAACGCATTGCATTTTTCTCAAGCTGTCTTTAAAACAGTCATCCGAGGCCCCTTGCCAACTTCTCCTGCAACTTGTTTGCTGGAGCAAAACATTTGTTAAGGTCTTTTGGCAGCAGTACAGGACTGGATCTCCCCGTCGGGGAATCGAACCCCAGTCTCCGCGTGACTGGCGGAGGTACTTTCCACTATACTAACAAAGAGTTGCAGAGACAGGTAGTTGTATCCGATCAGCGCGGCTTCCAGGAACGGCGTCATGCGTCATTTTAGCTCAACGCTTCACAGAAGCCAGTGAATCCAAAAAATAATCTAATACCGTTTAAATATGAAGTGTCTGTATAAAACGTGTTACATTATTAAATTAGAGACCCTTTTTTTTTAATATGGTGTTGTAGGATTACAAATTTTATTTAAATATTTAATTTAGATTTCCAATACAAAAGTATTTTATATTGAGAAAGTTTATAAATGATGAGACCAGGAAATCTCTGCAAACGGTAGGGGTTCCCAGCAGGATATTCCTGACTGTCCCATCTCAGTGCGAGAAGGCTAGGCTTTTCCTGTTCTCATTGTTTTACCGGGTGAAGAGTCATGCTGAGCAAGTTTGAACACCGGCTATTTTATTACTGAGACCATTTGTCTTGGAGTTCTTATCTCAGTGCGAGAAGTCCTGCACCGTTCTGTTCTCATGTTTCAACTCATTTACATGCTTTGTTCCTCACAATGTAATCCCTCCCCCTTGAAATGTATATAAACTACAATGTAAAGTTCCCTTAGTTAGACGATGTTGGAATGACTGCAGCTACCGACAAACAATAAAGAACTTCTGCTTGGAAAACTTCTACTGTCTCCTGGTCTGAGCTTCTAACTTTTCTACAAAGAAAAAGATCACTACAGTGCCTGGTAGGTCAGGTCAATAAGTTCATGCAATTTTTTTAAGTGCCAGGTCCAAACAAAGAGAGTTTCAGTTCATCTGCACCTGCCAGCTGCTAATGTATTGCGAAAATTCTTGCTGACGGCACAACTGGGCTTCCAGTCTACGTTCAAAGGCCTGCGTTGGTGGTATAGTGGTGAGCATAGCTGCCTTCCAAGCAGTTGACCTGGGTTCGATTCCCGGCCAACGCATCACATTTGTAAATTAAAGACCTTGATTTCGAGCATTCTTGCTATGGGTTCGATTCCTGGATCGATCCATTCTTGCTGTATGGGTTCGATTCCCGGCCAACGCATTCCATTTTTCTCAAGCTGTCTTTAAAACAGTCGTCAGGGCCCCTTGCCAACTTCCCTGTAACTTGTTTGCTGGAGCAAAACTTTTGTTAAGGTCTTTTGGCAGCAGTAAAGGACTGAATCTCCCCGTCGGGGAATCGAACCCCAGTCTCCGCATGACAGGCGGAGATACTTTCCACTATACTAACAAGGAGTTGCAGAGACAGGTAGTTGTATCCGATCAGCGCGGCTTGCAGGAACGGCGTCATGCGTCATTTTAGCTCAACGCTTCACAGAAGCCAGTGAATCCAAAAAATAATCTAATACCGTTTAAATATGAAGTGTCTGTATAAAACGTGTTACATTATTAAATTAGAGACCTTGTTTTTTAATATGGTGCCTGGTAGGTCAGGTCAATAAGTTCATGCAATTTTTTTAAGTGCCAGGTCCAAACAAAGAGAGTTTCAGTTCATCTGCACCTGCCAGCTGCTAATGTATTGCGAAAATTCTTGCTGACGGCACAACTGGGCTTCCAGTCTACGTTCAAAGGCCTGCGTTGGTGGTATAGTGGTGAGCATAGCTGCCTTCCAAGCAGTTGACCTGGGTTCGATTCCCGGCCAACGCATCACATTTGTAAATTAAAGACCTTGATTACGAGCATTCTTGCTATGGGTTCGATTCCTGGATCGATCCATTCTTGCTGTATGGGTTCGATTCCCGGCCAACGCATTCCATTTTTCTCAAGCTGTCTTTAAAACAGTCGTCAGGGCCCCTTGCCAACTTCCCTGTAACTTGTTTGCTGGAGCAAAACTTTTGTTAAGGTCTTTTGGCAGCAGTAAAGGACTGAATCTCCCCGTCGGGGAATCGAACCCCAGTCTCCGCATGACAGGCGGAGATACTTTCCACTATACTAACAAGGAGTTGCAGAGACAGGTAGTTGTATCCGATCAGCGCGGCTTGCAGGAACGGCGTCATGCGTCATTTTAGCTCAACGCTTCACAGAAGCCAGTGAATCCAAAAAATAATCTAATACCGTTTAAATATGAAGTGTCTGTATAAAACGTGTTACATTATTAAATTAGAGACCTTGTTTTTTAATATGGTGCCTGGTAGGTCAGGTCAATAAGTTCATGCAATTTTTTTAAGTGCCAGGTCCAAACAAAGAGAGTTTCAGTTCATCTGCACCTGCCAGCTGCTAAAGTATTGCAAAAATTATTGCTGACCGGAGAACAGGGCTTCCGGTCTACATCCAACAGTCTTGCGTTGGTGGTATAGTGGTGAGCATAGCTGCCTTCCAAGCAGTTGACCCGGGTTCGATTCCCGGCCAACGTATCACATTTGTAAATTAAAGACCTTGATTACGAGCATTCTTGCTATGGGTTCGATTCCTGGGTCTGTCCATTCTTGCTGTATGCGTTCGATTCCCGGCCAACGCATTGCATTTTTCTCAACCTGTCTTTAAAACAGTCGTCCGAGGCCCCTTGCCAACTTCTCCTGCAACTCGTTTGCTGGAGCAAAACTTTTGTTAAGGTCTTTTGGCAGCAGTACAGGACTGGATCTCCCCGTCGGGGAATCGAACCCCAGTCTCCGCGTGACAGGCGGAGATACTTTCCACTATACTAACAAAGAGTTGCAGAGACAGGTAGTTGTGTCCGATCAGCGCGGCTTCCAGGAACAGCGTCATGCGTCATTTTAGCTCAACGCTTCACAGAAGCCAGTGAATCCAAAAAATAATCTAATACCGTTTAAATATGAAGTGTCTGTATAAAAAGTGTTACATTATTAAATTAGAGACTCTTTTTTTTAATATGGTGCCTGGTAGGTCAGGTCAATAAGTTCATGCAATTTTTTTAAGTGCCAGGTCCAAACAAAGAGAGTTTCAGTTCATCTGCACCTGCCAGCTGCTAAAGTATTGCGAAAATTATTGCTGACCCCCAGTCTCCGTGTGACAGGCGGAGATACTTTCCACTATACTAACAAGGAGTTGCAGAGACAGGTAGTTGTATCCGATCAGCGCGGCTTGCAGGAACGGCGTCATGCGTCATTTTAGCTCAACGCTTCACAGAAGCCAGTGAATGCAAAAAATAATCTAATACCGTTTAAATATGAAGTGTCTGTATAAAACGTGTTACATTATTAAATTAGAGACCTTGTTTTTTAATATGGTGCCTGGTAGGTCAGGTCAATAAGTTCATGCAATTTTTTTAAGTGCCAGGTCCAAACAAAGAGAGTTTCAGTTCATCTGCACCTGCCAGCTGCTAAAGTATTGCGAAAATTATTGCTGACCGCAGAACAGGGCTTCCAGTCTGCAACCAACAGTCTTGCGTTGGTGGTATAGTGGTGAGCATAGCTGCCTTCCAAGCAGTTGACCCGGGTTCGATTCCCGGCCATCGCATCACATTTGTAAATTAAAGACCTTGATTACGAGCATTCTTGCTATGGGTTCGATTCCTGGGTCTGTCCATTCTTGCTGTATGCGTTCGATTCCCGGCCAACGCATTGCATTTTTCTCAAGCTGTCTTTAAAACAGTCGTCCGAGGCCCCTTGCCAACTTCTCCTGCAACTTGTTTGCTGGAGCAAAACATTTGTTAAGGTCTTTTGGCAGCAGTACAGGACTGGATCTCCCCGTCGGGGAATCGAACCCCAGTCTCCGCGTGACAGGCGGAGGTATTTTCCACTATACTAACAAAGAGTTGCAGAGACAGGTAGTTGTATCCGATCAGCGCGGCTTCCAGGAACAGCGTCATGCGTCATTTTAGCTCAACGCTTCACAGAAGCCAGTGAATCCAAAAAATAATCTAATACCGTTTAAATATGAAGTGTCTGTATAAAACGTGTTACATTATTAAATTAGAGACCCTTTTTTTTAATATGGTGCCTGGTAGGTCAGGTCAATAAGTTCATGCAATTTTTTTAAGTGCCAGGTCCAAACAAAGAGAGTTTCAATTCATCTGCACCTGCCAGCTGCTAATATATTGCGAACATTCTTGCTGACCGCACAAGAGGGCTTCCAGTCTACATCCAACAGTCTTGTGTTGGTGGTATAGTGGTGAGCATAGCTGCCTTAAAAGCAGTTGACCCGGATTCGATTCCTGGACAACGCATCACATTTGTAAATTAAAGACCTTGATTACGAGCATTCTTGCTATGGGTTTGATTCGTGGTTCTGTCCATTCTTGCTGTATGCGTTCGATTCCCGGCCAACGCATTGCATTTTTCTCAAGCTGTCTTTAAAACAGTCGTCGGTGGCCCCTTGCCAACTTCTCCTGTAACTTGTTTGCTGGAGCAAAACATTTGTTAAGGTCTTTTGGCAGCAGTAAAGGACTGGATCTCCCCGTCGGGGAATCGAACCCCGGTCTTGCGCGTGACAGGCAGAGATACTTTCCACTATACTAACGAGGAGTTGCAGAGACAGGTAGTTGTATCCGATCAGCGCGGCTGATCGGATACAAATACCATATTAGTTGTATCCGATGATCGACACCATATTTTTAATATGGTGTTGTAGGATTACAAATTTTATTTAAATGTTTAATTTAGATTTCCAATAAAATAGTATTTTATATTGAGAAAGTTTATAAATGATGAGACCAGGAAATCTCTGCAAACGGTAGGGGTTCCCAGCAGGATATTCCTGACTGTCCCATCTCAGTGCGAGAAGGCTAGGCTTTTCCTGTTCTCATTGTTTTACCGGGTGAAGAGGCATGCTGAGCAAGTTTGAACACCTGCCATTTTATTACTGAGACCATTTGTCTTGGAGTTCTTATCTCAGTGCGAGAAGTCCTGCACCGTTCTGTTCTCATGTTTCAGCTCATTTACATGCTTTGTTCCTCACAATGTAATCCCTCCCCCTTGAAATGTATATAAACTACAATGTAAAGTTCCCTTAGTTAGACGATGTTGGAATGACTGCAGCTACCGACAAGCAATAAAAAACTTCTGCTTGGAAAACTTCCACCGTCTCCTGGTCTGAGCTTCTAACTTTTCTACAAAGAAAAAGATCACTACATTGCCTGGTAGGTCAGGTCAATAAGTTCATGCAATTTTTTTAAGTGCCAGGTCCAAACAAAGAGAGTTTCAGTTAATCTGCACCTGCCAGCTGCTAATGTATTGCGAAAATTCTTGCTGACCACACAATACGGCTTCCAGCCTACATTCATCAGTCTTGCCTTGGTGGTATAGTGGTGAGCATCGCTGCCTTCCAAGCAGTTGATCTGGGTTTGATTCCCGGCCAACGCATCACTTTTGTAAATTAAAGACCTTGATTACGAGCATTCTTGCTATGGGTTCGATTCCTGGGTCTGTCCATTCTTGCTGTATGGGTTCGATCCCCGGCCAATGCATTGCATTTTTCTCAAGCTGTCTTTAAAACAGTCGTCCGGGGCCCCTTGCCAACTTCTCCTGTAACTTGTTTGCTGGAGCAAAACTTTTGTTAAGGTCTTTTGGCAGCAGTAAATGACTGTATCTCCCCGTCGGGGAATCGAACCACGGTCTTCCGCGTGACAGGCGGAGATACTTTCCACTATACTAACGAGGAGTTGCAGAGACAGGTAGTTGTCCCCGATCAGCGCGACTTCCACGAACGGCGTCATGCGTCATTTTAGCTCAACGCTTCACAGAAGCCAGTGAATCCAAAAAAAAATCTAATACCTTTTAAATATGAAGTGTCTGTATAAAAGGTGTTACATTATTAAATTAGAGACCTTGTTTTTTAATATGGTGCCTGGTAGGTCAGGTCAATAAGTTCATGCATTTTTTTTAAGTGCCAGGTCCAAACAAAGAGAGTTTCAGTTCATCTGCACCTGCCAGCTGCTAATGTATTGCGAAAATTCTTGCTGACCGCGCAAGAGGGCTTCCAGCCTACATCCGACAGTCTTGCGTTGGTGGTATTGTGGTGAGCATAGCTGCCTTCCAAGCAGGTGACCGGGTTCGATTCCCGGCCAACGCATCACATTTGTAAATTAAAGACCTTGATTACGAGCATTCTTGCTATGGGTTCGATTCCTGGGTCTGTCCATTCTTGCTGTATGGGTTCGTTTCCCGGCCAACGCATTGCATTTTTCTCAAGCTGTCTTTAAAACAGTCGTCCGGGCCCCTTGCCAACTTCCCTGTAACTTGTTTGCTGGAGCAAAACTTTTGTTAAGGTCTTTTGGCAGCAGTAAAGGACTGAATCTCCCCGTCGGGGAATCGAACCCCAGTCTCCGCGTGACAGGCGGAGATACTTTCCACTATACTAACAAGGAGTTGCAGAGACAGGTAGTTGTATCCGATCAGCGCGGCTTGCAGGAACGGCGTCATGCGTCATTTTAGCTCAACGCTTCACAGAAGCCAGTGAATGCAAAAAATAATCTAATACCGTTTAAATATGAAGTGTCTGTATAAAACGTGTTACATTATTAAATTAGAGACCTTGTTTTTTAATATGGTGCCTGGTAGGTCAGGTCAATAAGTTCATGCAATTTTTTTAAGTGCCAGGTCCAAACAAAGAGAGTTTCAGTTCATCTGCACCTGCCAGCTGCTAAAGTATTGCGAAAATTATTGCTGACCGCAGAACAGGGCTTCCGGTCTACATCCAACAGTCTTGCGTTGGTGGTATAGTTGTGAGCATAGCTGCCTTCCAAGCAGTTGACCCGGGTTCGATTCCTGGCCAACGCATCACATTTGTAAATTAAAGACCTTGATTACGAGCATTCTTGCTATGGGTTCGATTCCTGGGGCAGTCCATTCTTGCTGTATGCGATCGATTCCCGGCCAACGCATTGCATTTTTCTCAAGCTGTCTTTAATACAGTCGTCCGAGGCCCCTTGCCAACTTCTCCTGTAACTTGTTTGCTGGAGCAAAACATTTGTTAAGGTCTTTTGGCAGCAGTAAAGGACTGGATCTCCCCGTCGGGGAATCGAACCCCGGTCTTCCGCATGACAGGCGGAGATACATTCCACTATACTAACGAGGAGTTGCAGAGACAGGTAGTTGTATCCGATCAGCGCGGCTTACAGGAACGGCATCATGCGTAATTTTAGCTCAACGCTTCACAGAAGGCAGTGAATCCAAAAAATAATCTAATACCGTTTAAATATGAAGTGTCTGTATAAAACGTGTTACATTATTAAATAGAGACCTTGTTTTTTAATATGGTGTTGTAGGATTACAAATTTTATTTAAATGTTTAATTTAGATTTCCAATACAATAGTATTTTATATTGAGAAAGTTTATAAATGATGAGACCAGGAAATCCCTGCAAACGGTAGGGGTTCCCAGCAGGATATTCCTGACTGTCCCATCTCAGTACGAGAAGGCTAGGCTTTTCCTGTTCTCATTGTTTTACCGGGTGAAGAGGCATGCTGAGCAAGTTTGAACACCTGCCATTTTATTACTGAGACCATTTGTCTTGGAGTTCTTATCTCAGTGCGAGAAGTCCTGCACCGTTCTGTTCTCATGTTTCAGCTCATTTACATGCTTTGTTCCTCACAATGTAATCCCTCCCCCTTGAAATGTATATAAACTACAATGTAAAGTTCCCTTAGTTAGACGATGTTGGAATGACTGCAGCTACCGACAAGCAATAAAGAACTTCTGCTTGGAAAACTTCCACCGTCTCCTGGTCTGAGCTTCTAACTTTTCTACAAAGAAAAAGATCACTACATTGCCTGGTAGGTCAGGTCAATAAGTTCATGCAATTTTTTTAAGTGCCAGGTCCAAACAAAGAGAGTTTCAGTTAATCTGCACCTGCCAGCTGCTAATGTATTGCGAAAATTCTTGCTGACCGCACAATACGGCTTCCAGCCTACATCCATCAGTCTTGCGTTGGTAGTATAGTGGTGAGCATAGCTGCCTTCCAAGCAGTTGACCTGTGTTTGATTCCCGGCCAACGCATCACTTTTGTAAATTAAAGACCTTGATTACGAGCATTCTTGCTATGGGTTCGATTCCTGGGTCTGTCCATTCTTGCTGTATGGGTTCGATCCCCGGCCAATGCATTGCATTTTTCTCAAGCTGTCTTTAAAACAGTCGTCCGGGCCCCTTGCCAACTTCTCCCGTAACTTGTTTGCTGGAGCAAAACTTTTGTTAAGGTCATTTTGCAGCAGTAAAGGACTGGATTTCCCCGTCCTCCCGCTTGACAGGCGGAGATACTTTCCACTATACTAACAAGGAGTTGCAGAGACAGGTAGTTGTATCCGATCAGCGCGGCTTCCAGGAACAGCGTCCTGCGTCATTTTAGCTCAACGCTTCACAGAAGCCAGTGAATCCAAAAAATAATCTAATTCCGTTTAAATATGAAGTTTCTGTATTAAACTTGTTACATTATTAAATTAGAGACCTTGTTTTTTAATATGGTGCCTGGTAGGTCAGGTCTATAAGTTCATGCAATTTTTTTAAGTGCCAGGTCCAAACAAAGAGAGTTTCAGTTCATCTGCACCTGCCAGCTGCTAATGTATTGCGAAAATTCTTCCTGACCGCACAACTGGGCTTCCAGCCTACATCCAACAGTCTTGCGTTGGTGGTATAGTGGTGAGCATAGCTGCCTTCCAAGCAGTTGACCAGGGTTCGATTCCCGGCCAACGCATCACATTTGTAAATTAAAGACCTTGATAACGAGCATTCTTGCTATGGGTTCGATTCCTGGGTCTGTCCATTCTTGCTCTATGGGTTCGATTCCCGGCCAACGCATTGCATTTTTCTCAAGCTGTCTTTAAAACAGTCGTCCGGGGCCCCTTGCCAACTTCTCCTGTAACTTGTTTGCTGGAGCAAAACTTTTGTTAAGGTCTTTTGGCAGCAGTAAAGGACTGGATCTTCCCGTCGGGGAATCAAATCCCGGTCTTCCGTGTAACAGGCGGAGATACTTTCCACTATACTAACGAGGAGTTGCAAAGACAGGCAGTCGCCCCCGATCAGCGCGACTACAGCTCGCTGCAAACAGCCTTCCCACTTCCAGGAACGGTGTCATATTAGCTTAACGCTTCACAGAAGCCAGTGAATCCACAAAAAGAATCTAATACCATTTAAATATGAAGTGTCTGTATAAAACGTGTCACATTTTTAAATTAAAGACCTTGATTACGAGCATTATTGCTGTATGGGTTCGATTCCTGGGTCTGTCCATTCTTGCTGTATGGGTTCGATTCCCAGCCAACGCATTGCATTTTTCTCAAGCTGTCTTTAAAACAGTCGTCCGGGGCCCCTTGCCAACTTCTCCTGTAACTTGTTTGCTGGAGCAAAACTTTTGTTAAGATCATTTTGCAGCAGTAAAGGACTGGATCTTCCCCGTCCTCCCGCTTGACAGGCGGAGATACTTTCCACTATACTAACAAGGAGTTTCAGAGACAGGTAGTTGTATCCGATCAGCGCGGCTTCCAGGAACAGCGTCATGCGTCATTTTAGCTCAACGCTTCACAGAAGCCAGTGAATCCAAAAAATTATCTAATTCCATTTAAATATGAAGTTTCTGTATAAAACGTGTTACATTATTAAATTAGAGACCTTGTTTTTTAATATGGTGCCTGGTAGGTCAGGTCAATAAGTTCATGCAATTTTTTTAAGTGCCAGGTCCAAACAAAGAGAGTTTCAGTTCATCTGCACCTGCCAGCTGCTAAAATTCTTGCTGACCGCACAAAAGGGCTTCCAGTCTACATTCAACAGGCTTGCGTTGGTGGTATAGTGGTGAGCATAGCTGCCTTCCAAGCAGTTGACCCGGGTTCGATTCCCGGCCAATGCATTGTATTTTTCTCAAGCTGTCTTTAAAACAGTTGTCCGGGGCCCCTTGCGAACTTCTCCTGTAACTTGTTTGCTGGAGCAAAACTTTTGTTAAGGTCTTTTGGCAGCAGTAAAGGACTGGATCTCCCCGTCGGGGAATCGAACCCCAGTCTCCGCGTGACAGGCGGAGATACTTTCCACTTTCCACAAGGAGTTGCAGAGAGAGGTTGTTGTATCCGATCAGCGCGGCTTCCAGGAACGGCGTCATGCGTCATTTTAGCTCAACGCTTCACAGAAGCCAGTGAATGCAAAAAATAATCTAATACCGTTTAAATATGAAGTGTCTGTATAAAACGTGTTACATTATTAAATTAGAGACCTTGTTTTTTAATATGGTGCCTGGTAGGTCAAGTCAATAAGTTCATGCAATTTTTTTAAGTGCCAGGTCCAAACAAAGAGAGTTTCAGTCCATCTGCACCTGCCAGCTGCTAATGTATTGCGAAAATTCTTGCTGACCGCAGAACAGGGCTTCCAGTCTACATCCAACAGTCTTCAATAGTGGTGAGCATAGCTGCCTTCCACGCGGGGGCCAGTCGCATGTAGGTTTAGAGCGTTGCTAGCCAATAAGAACGCAGGAAATCCCAGGGAGGGCCAGTCGCATGTAGGTGTAGAGCGTTGCTAGCCAATAAGAACGCAGGAAATTCCAGGGAGGCGGGCCTGAAAAAATACACATTACAGGTTCGAGTCTCGTCTCGACCACAACTACCATAAAGTGTATCTAGATTAAAAAATGATTAGAAACTCATGTTAAGTACGATTTACATATAATAAACTAACTTTGTGCACAAAAATAGAATAAAACGTGTAAGATTTGTTGTTGTGTAGAATGTACAAAATGTGCAACTACCTTAATAAACATTTATATTATAATAGGGTTTAGTTTTCTTTAATATAGAAAATATTTGAATGTGAATAATTGTAAAGAACATTTTGATAATGTTTTAGACCTTTACATTTTACATTGAGATATTTACATTATATTTGTTTAACTATGTACAGAAATCCAATATATATATGAAATATAACCAGTAAACACCAAATAGTAAGTTTCTCGTTTTATTTATAGTACAGAAATATACATATTATTATGTAAAACTGAAAAGGTAATGTATTAAATACTTATAGATTAAACAACAATAACATTAATAATAATAATAATAAAATATAAAGCTGTGGAGAACATAGGAAAAAAACAAGATTTTTTTAAATCAAATAATTATGTAGTGTTTAATGACAACAGTTATTAACATTTAGTGTTTACACATCTGAGCAAGATAAAATAATGCAAGTCAATAAAATTTACTTTAAAAACACTAAAGTACAATGCAAACAAGGACACAATTGTTTGATTTTAATGAACAATGGAAATAAATGTAACAATTTAAAATGATAGATTATAGATTAAACAACAGCAATAATAATATCTAAAGTTGAGGAGAACAGGAAAAAACAAGAAAAAAAGTATTTTAAACTAAACAATTATGTACAGAGTATAATAGTACCAGTGCTTAACATTTAGTGTTTTTCAAATCTGAGCAAGATAAAATAATGCAAGTCAATAAATGAACTTAAAAAAACACTAAAATACAATAAAATACAATACTTTTGGTATTTTAATGAACAAATGGAAATAAATTAAATATTTAAAAAAATAATATATATATATATATATATATATATATATATATATATATATATATATATATATATATATATATATATATATATATACATTAAAAGTGCAATAATATGTATATACATATATGCATAAGATTGTGCAAGGAATGTCTTTGAGCTATAAACAGTATTTGAGGTCTGGGCATGTCATTTGTCAGTGAAGTCATTTTTTCTTTTCCTCAATCCACCTCTGCTTCTCAGCCTCATAGAATGGAGACTGCTGAAAGTCTTTCCATGAAATTTCATTCCCTTAGCCTGATAAAGGGAAAACACTTTAGCAGGACAGTAAATGTATTTGCCTGCCACTCCAGGGAAACCAGTGTGAATATGAGGACTGTTGGGTCCTTGTTTCAGTGGTAGGTGGCAGAATCTGCACAGACGACCAGTAGGATGCTCCATTACTGACTTTCTCTTGCTTCTCTCCTCAATCACCCTCCTATTTTCTGCCCCTCTCTGCTTCGAGGACTCCAGTTCTCGCTGAAAAAAAGGAGTCTCTGCAAAGTCTTCAAAGGGCATTCTGAAGTTGGTCAGGCCCTCTGCGGAATATGTGTCAAAAACTTTCTTGGAGCAGTAGAAGTATTTAACATCACCACCTTGATAAAAGAAATGTATTGAGGTGCCATCACCCATGTATCGAGAATTAGGCTGACCACAGGCTAAACAGGATCTAGTGTGCTTTTTTTGCAGCATATGCTGTTGTTGTTGCTGCTGAACTGCCTGCTGCTTCTCTATGATGTCCTTCACCATCTTCTCAAGCGCTGCCTGGTCCAGAAAGACAGTCTCAGGAACACTCTTTGCGGGAGGATTGACTGGGGCAGGTGGCAGTACTGTCACTGGGACACTGATGGTTTCACTGCCTGAGTGAAGAAGCTGCCATAACTGCTGTGTCTCCAGGAGCTTTTCTGGGCTGGTGTTGAGTGAAGCATTAGTGTTCTTTTTTTTAGCAAGGTTTTTTATGTACCTGCTCATGTGCTGCTTTGTGGTTGAGTGCAAAAGGCTGCTTGGGTCAGTGCAGGCACTCTGTACCATAGCAGCATATTCACCATCCACCTTTGTCAGGAGGTCCTTGCTCCCATGGTGCTTGGCCAGCAAACCATCAATGGCATTTCTCATTGGATCTGTCCATCTGTTATGGTCCAACACAAAGACTCGACCGCCTGTCTTAATGGGTCCAGTCCGAGCAGCACAGGGAGAAGCAGCTAAAGGCAGTGGTGGTGTGCTTGGCAGTTCTAAAAGAGATTCACAAAATTATTAAACGAAGTATTTGTTTTGTGTGCATAGATTAGGCAAACAGATTACACACATTGGTGCCTGTATGAATAATATAATTACCTGCATCTAAAAGAAACTCCTCAGATGTTTGTTCCTTCACTGTCACAGCACTCGGAGTAGAAAAACATTGAAAATGAGAGTCTGGGGGGTGGCCTCTGGTTCAGGAGCAAGAGGGGTCTCAGCAGAAGAGGAATCCTCTAAGCATTTCTGAAATTCAGCAAAATTAGTGTTATATGCGAGCGAGAATTATTAACTATTTGTTTTATAATAAAAAGTTTGTTATCAAAGAACTTTAAAGGCTTACCTGAGTTGGAAATGAGAACTCAGTGCCAGATGAAGACTCTTCTTGCATCCCTAGGTCTGTCTTCCTGCTTTTGTGTTTGTCAAAGTCAAGAGGCACAGGTCGACAGCCTGGCTCCACATATTGTAGGCCAAACCTCTCTCTTGTGTCCCAGCTGGAGATGTGGAAGGCTGGATATTTGGGTTACCCAGTCTCTCTTATAGATGCCCTGTTTAACTCCATCATCAAAACAGGGTCAAACACTCCAGGTAAGACAAGCCCAGGCTGCTTCAGGTCCACCAGCCGCTGATAATTCCAGCGTGCGACACCAGTCATACCCTGCGCCTGGAACAGCTCAGGAGAGACGCGATTACCCGTTACTCACTGAGCCTGGTGGAAATGAAACCCCTCTTGCTGTGAAGTGCCTCTGACAGGGATCCCGATGGGCACAGCAGCTCCTTCACCCTTGACATGATTCAGTTGTACCGAAATTTTAGCATCGAGGGTTTAAAAAGGAAGATGTTGTTGGGATCCTTTGCAAGATGGAAATGGTGAAGTACTTCTTCCACTCTTTGGACCAGCTCTCTAGGATGTGGCACTTTTGTCCTGCAGTGCGCTCTGATGTGCTGCTTTGTGGGATTAGCAGGCTCAATTCCACAGAACTTGTATGCGTTCCTCAGTTTCTCCAGGTCACTCTGATCTACTACGGGCAGAAGAGAGGAACTGGCAGAACGAGCTATACAGAGGATGGTGCTCCGAAACACATTCCCTGGTGAATCGCCGCATACAGTGAAACAAGTCTAGTTTAACCACCATGTCCTCATTGTACTTCTGGCAAGCGGCATTTACATTCTTGAGGTTTTCTGATGTAACCTCTGCCACAGTAGCTTCAGTGGTCCTCCAAGCTTCCCACTGCTGGTGCTCATACGGTCCTGGGTCCATCACTCTGAAAGCAGCACAGCAGTCCCTAAGTACATGAAAGGGAAATACATTTTCATTTTAATGTATTCATTACCTTTGCTTACACATCTTGATGTGATGTGTGATGAGATGTGATTATTCTTACCTGTCCACCCACTGGTACTTGGCCTTGGGTATGCTAGCAGCACTGTAGCGATTGGCCATCCCACAGTACATTGAACTCAAGGATTGCTCACTCTCAGACTGCAGCATCACCCAGGACAGGATCATCCAGTTCTCGTTCATCACAGCGTAGGATGACATTGTGCCAGATGAGAGGGTCACTTTTCTAGCAACTTTGCGTGTGTGATCTGATCTGAACACCTGTCCAAAAGTTCCTTGAAGGAGCTGAGTGAGAGCTGCCTCTTGCCGGTGATATTCCTGAAGCAGGCACTCCACCAGATAATGTGCAGACACAGACACCCCATGCCACCCATCAGTATCTTCGTAACCCCCAAACGAAGCAGGTGTGTCATCCTTCCTCAATGCTCCTGTGATGGTTTTCTGGCCATACAGCCCTGCTTCAGCATCCCTGACGTTCTGCACAATGAGAAGGTATGCAAGGTGGGCTCTTTCAAACTTAAGGTGAAGCACCTCAGACAGCTGGTTGGCCTTGTCATAAGGGGATTTTCCAGAGCGCCTCAGTTCATCCATCACAGTTTTACAGATTGCCTTCTTATGAGTGAGGAAGGTTGGCAAGATGTTTCTGAATTGCTGTGGTAGCATGTCCACCCACTGAGGTTTATCAGCGAACCAGTATTTTTTACATGCCTTACAGCACAGACGTGAAGCAAGGATGTAATATTGCCCACTAGTGCCAAGGATCACTCGGGGTCTTCCCACACCTGAGGACACAACATGAGGATTTGGACAGCTGTAGAGTCAGGGCAGGATGTAGTTGTTTCTAAGCCTTTCATTTATACTGTGCTCAGGTTTCCAAATGAAAAAGGGATGGAGCTGGAAGTACTTTGGTGACGGAAGGCCCATGTTTGTCTCTATAAGCTCAGGCTGAGGTGGATAGCGCAACAAGGAGACCATATTCATTAGGTGTCTTACTGGGTGTGATCCTGGCCAGAGCCCCATGGACTCCATCTCTGTTTTCATCCAAATTCTTTGATGAAGAGAGCAGTTCCAGTGGCTAATATCTTGCAAGTAGCTAGTAACAGGTGCTTCCGTCTGTGCAGACGTCATTGATGCAGGAGCTGTAGGTGCTGATTGTGCTGCAGGAGGTGGTACAGAGCCATCAGTCTGTGAAGAAGGTCTACACACAGGAGCTGGTGGATTGGGAGAACTAGAGACTGCATGTGATGGTGGTGAAGGCTGTGGCAGAACTGCACGGAACACAAAGCAAAGGAAATAAATGCATATATATATATATATATATATATATATATATATATATATATATATGCGTGTATAACACATTTAATGCTCGTGTGTTTAACTGTCTTTACTTTTTTGTTCAAGTAGCTGGGAACAGGGGTTTCAGTCAGTGCAGACGGCATTGGTGCAGGTGTAGGTGCTGATTGTGCTGCTTGAGGTGGTATAAAGCCTTCACCCTGTGAAGAAGGCCTACACACAGGAGCTGATGTTGATGGAGGCTGCGGCAGAGCTGCAAGGAAAAGCACAGGGAGGAAATTAAAAACATATTAAAACACTGAATGTACATGATATGTATTTGATTGTCTTGACTACATTAAATGACTAATCATTATTTATTATTTTATTCTATGTATTTTGTTATTTATTCTAGTAATGCACATTCTGATAATGTTCAAATGTCTGTAAGTAAACAGTCCACTTTTTCACAACAAATAAAAACAGTTTAAATAGCATGCATACAATTCATGAAGTGCACTCACCCTCACCACTGGTATATTCAAACCTTAACAGTAGTTAGAACAAAAGAACATGTTTTTTCGAACAGGCAAGAACAGTGCCAAAACAACAAATAAGATAATTAAAAAACAGAAATGTAAGATAAGTCTGTATGTAACCGAATAAGCCTCCAAAACTGTTGTGTAAAGTAACCTGTTGTAGATAAGACTGTGGATCCTGTGGCTGCAGATGATCCTAAAAATAAGCATTATAATTTGAATGGTTTCTCTCCAGTATGTACAATTTTATACCAATTTTATAAGAATTTGACATGGGTATATATAACACACATGACACGATACTTGATTTACTTACTCAGCTGTGTGAGATATTTTGTTGGAGAAATACTAAGCATCATCCTCTCCAGTTCTTCATCCTCCTCCATTACTATAAAATATGACAAATGCATCAGTAGCTAGGCAGGCTTTAAGAATCAATATAAGCAAACTTGCATGAATTTTATTAACTCACCAGGCTGATCAGAGTCAGTAATGGAAGGAACAGGTGGTCTTGCAGCGGAAGCTGATGGTGAGGGCATCGGAGGAGTGTTTTTGGTCATCTGTTTTTGCTGCTGTTTTCAAAGATACTGCTGCAAATTGTACATTTTGCTGCCTGGCACACAGTTCTGCCTCATTATAAAGAAAGCATATCCGTCTGCCCTGGTATCCCAAATCTTCCTCCAAGTGTCTTGTGCTCTGGATCCAAATCCAACAGTATTGTCATCCTCTGTCAAAAAAGGCACTGCGTCTGGCCTTTGAGACAGATACTGTTTAAGATCTTCAATTTCCTTGAAGCTTCTTGAATACTCAAGAAAGGAAATGAGGCTATCCTTGCATGGACCCTCTGGGTTGAACTGCCCAGCCTGTTCTTCTTCCTCAACCTTATCGGACAGGTACAAAGCATAGCTGCCATCATTCTCTAATAACCACTTGAAAGACTTGCCCTTGTACTTGCCGAACTGAAGAATGCATTCTCCCAACACCTCTTGCTTGTCAGAGACATCCCCTCCTCTATGTAACACAACAGAACGGGCGTTCAACTTGACCAGATTTTCTCTTTGAGGTGTTGACTTGTCCTGCAGTGAAGGGTTGTCTTTAATTCTTTTTGCCTCTTCTGATGGGTCCCGGCGTTAATGGCCTGATGGGCCTTTCCTGAAAGACACTTTGACTTTCCCTGGGAAGAACACTGTTTTCTTCATGATGCTGTTCTGAAATCAGAATGTATTCATTAGCGTCTCAGCATAAGCATTTAAATACTTACAGTAACAAAATGAAATAAGACAGTTAATACTAAAGCATCAGTGATATATATAAAAGAGTTATTTTACAATGCTATAATATTCTATAATATTACTGTTTCTTAACTGAATAAATGCAGCCTTAGAGCACGTACTGTTTATTAAATTTGCATTATTTAATATTCATTATTTAAATTGCTTTAAAAATTTATATATGTATATATAAAAAGTTAACAAGTTAACTAATTAAAAATGTTAAATTATACCATTAAATTGTACACATATATATATTTGTTTGTAATTTAAATGTAATATATGTGTGTGTCTGATATTAATTACATTATAGGAGGACCAAACCCGCAGAAATTAAATTAATAAATAAACATGTAAACAAATAAAAAGATAAATTTGATAATAGGAAAATAAATAAAGGAATAAACGACTTGATAAAATAAATATGATTTATTCTTTATCAAACTAATTTTTGTATTATTTCCCTTAATTTATTTTCTGCTTTTATTTATTTGTTAATTAATATTTATATTTGGTAAGCAAGACCAACCAACCTAATTATCATGCACATCAAAAAAATGTAAGAATAGATATAAAAATAAAGAAATAAAAATAAAAATAAATAAAGATTAAAATAAATAAATCTGGAAATAAATACATATTGGAATAAATAAATATACAAATAAATGAATGCATAAATAAATATAAGAATAAATGGAACAAACAAATAAATAAAATAATAAATAAATACAATTAAAAATTATACAAATACATTAAAATATAAAAGCAAAAAATTATAAATTAGGGGAAAAATATACAAAAATACATTTGATTAAAATGAATCATATTTATTTTATCAAGTCGTTTATTCCTTTATTTATTTTCCTATTATCACATTTATTTATCTATCTATTTATTCATTTATTTATTCATTCATTTTTAATTGCAAGTTTGGTCCTCCATACTACTGCACATTACATCTTACTGCACTGTTAACATATATTTTAAGCATAGTGAGAGATTAGGATGAAACATTCACCTTTACAAACAAAGATACTCTTATAAAATAACAGCTGTATTCACAACGAGGAGTTTACTGTTTCTTATCGTCACAATCCATTCAACACGATAACAATACGATTACATGACAATATACATGCAATTTAAATTATAAAATATTTGAATAATAATGTATATGCGGTCACCTGAGGGAAAATCTGTCTGCAGGTAGTTTAGACAGCAACAAAACAAAACAAGTTTGCTGACAAGTCGGTAAACAAATATCTCTCCGTTCGTAAAACGGGTCTCCCCTCCTCCACTGCGAATGACTGACAGATGACACTATGCTTTTTAAACTACCCGCCACGGAAAAGCGGAACAGCGCCAGGAAGTCTACGTGTGGCCAAAGGTATATTGCATCCGTAGTGTTAAGCACTACCATAGAGAATGAATGGGAAAAGTTAAGGGAAGTTAAGCTTAACCATTTTCGACTCCCGCCGCGAAAGGTCCTCAGTTCAAAACTGGCCGGAAACAAGTGGAGGCATTTTAAATATAAATGCTGCAATTCGCTACAAACCCTTACTTTTGAGACAGTTGAAGGCCATCGTACCAAGGAGCTGTAGGCAGACTGTTCGCCTCACACGCGAAGGTTCGAAACTGGGCGGAAACTGTGGGTGGTTTTTGTAAAAATTTCATATGCGATTTTCTGTTGAGCAGGTCAGTACACTTGCAGGGATGTTTGTGGTTCAATCTCTTTAGAAAAGGACAAAAATAAAACAAATGACCATTGAGGTTTCCTGTACAGTAATAAAAAAATGTTTGGTCTGCCAACAAAATTAGCAGCTTTTGCCATGTTGAAAACACTGGGCAGTCTATAGTTTAATTTGCTTTTGAACAAGCGTGCCCTAGAAGAGGTGGGACTGACATACAAATCAAGTTTCCGTAGTGTAGTGGTTATCATGTTCGCTTTATACGCGAAAAGTTCTCAGTTCAAAACCCGGCGGAAACAAGTGGAGGCATTTTAAATATAAATGCTGCAATTCGCTACAAAACCCTTACTTTTGAGACAGATGAAGGCCATCGTACCAAAGAGCTGTAGGTAGACTGCCATGCCGAATGACCTCTATACTGTTGTTTGTGGAATTTACAGACTGTCACACTGCTTGCAGGGCAGATTATGGGAAGGAGCCATCTTCTAAAAATACTATACTATACTACTATACTATACCTCGACTATACTAACGAGGAGTTGTAGAGACCGGTAGATGTACCTGATCAGCGCGACTTCCAGGAACGGCGTCATGTGTCAAATATGAAGTGTCTGTATAAAACGTGTTACATTATTAAATTAGAGACCTTGTTTTTTAATATGGAGCCTGGTAGGTCAAGTCAATAAGTTCATGCAATTTTTTTTAAGTGCCAGGTCCAAACAAAGAGAGTTTCAGTTCATCTGCACCTGCCAGCTGCTAATGTATTGCAAAATTTCCTTGCTGACCGCACAACAGGGCTTCCAGTCTACATCCAACAGTCTTGCGTTGGTGGTATAGTGGTGAGCATAGCTGCCTTCCAAGCAGTTGACCTGGGTTCGATTACCTGCCAACGCATTGCATTTTGCTCAAGCTGTCGTTAAAACAGTTGTCTGGGGACCCTGGCCAGCTCCTCCTGTAACTCGTTTGCTGCAGCAAAACTTTTGTACTGGTCTTTTGGCAGCAGTAAAGGACTGGATCTCCCCGTCGGGGAATCGAACCCCGGTCTTACGCTTGACAGGCGGAGATACTTTCCCATATACTAACAAGGAGTTGCAGAGACAGGTTGCCACCCCCGATCAGCGCGACTACAGCTCGCTACAAACAGCCTTCCCATTTCCAGGAAGCCAGTGAATCCAAAAAAAAGAATCTAATACCATTTAAATATGAAGTGTCTGTATAAAAAGTCTCACATTTTTAAATTAAATACCTTGATTATGAGAATTCTTCCTGTATGGGTTCAATTCCTGGGTCTGTCCATTCTTGCTGTATGGGTTCGATTCCCGCCCAACGAATTGCATTTTTCTCAAGCTGTCTTTAGAACAGTCGTCCGGGCCCCTTGCCAACTTCTCCTGTAACTTGTTTGATGGAGCAAAACTTTTGTTAATGTCTTTTGGCAGCAGTAAAGAACTGGATCTCTCCATCAGGGAATCGAACCCCAGACTATAGCGTGACAGGCGGAGATACTTTCCACTATACTAAAGAGGAGTTGCAGAGACAGGTAGTTGTCCCCGAACAGCGCGATTTCCAGGAACGGCGTCATGCATCATTTTAACTCAACGCTTCACAGAAGCCAGTGAATCCAAAAAATAATCTAATACCATTTAAATATGAAGTGTCTGTATAAAACATGTTACATTATTATATTAGAGACCTCTTTTTTAATATGGTGCCTGGTAGGTCAGGTCAATAAGTTCATGCAATTTTTTTAAGCCTACACCCAATGGTCTTGCGTTGGTGGTATAGTGGTGAGAATATCTGCCTTCTAAGCATTTGACCCGGGTTCGATTCCTGGCCAACACGTTGCATTTTGCTCAAGCTGTCATTAAAACAGTTGTCTGGGGACCCTGGCCAGCTCCTCCTGTAACTTGTTTGCTGGAGCAAAACTTTTGTACCGGTCTTTTGGCAGCAGTAAAGGACTGGATCTCCCAAGTGGAGGCACTTTAGACATAAATGCTGCAATTCGCTACAAAACCCTTACTTTTGAGACAGGTGAAGGCCATCGTACCAAGGAGCTGTAGGCAGACTGCCATGCCGAATGACCTCATCAATAGGTTTCTGTAGTGTAGTGTTCATCACGTTCGCCTAACGTGCGTAAGGTCCTTGGTTCGAAACTGAGCAGAAACAGCAGTTGTCTTCTGACAGAAGATTTAAACTGTTTGCCACGCTAGGTGGGTGTAGCGCTCATTTCCTTTATACGCTTTTTAAAAAGCGTGCACCTAATGATTTATGTCTGAATCCTGAAGATGTGTTTCCATAGTGTAATGGTTATCACATTCCCCTTACACGCAGAAGGTCCCCAGTTCGAAACTGGGTGGAAACTATGGGTGGTTTTTGCAAAAATATCGTATGTGATTTTCTGTTGAGCAGGTCTGTACACTTGCAGGGATGTTTGTGGTTTAATCTCTTTAGAAAAGGACAAAAATAAAACAAATGGCCTTTGAGGTTTCCTGTACAGTAATAAAACATGTTTGGTCTGCCAACAAAATTAGCAGCTTTTTGCCATGTTAAAAACACTGGGCAGTCTATAGTTTCAGTCGCTTTTGAACAAGCGTACCCTAGAAGCGTAGGGACTGACGTCCAAATCAAGTTTCCGTATTGTAGTGGTTATCACGTTCGCTTTACACGCGAAAGGTCCTCAGTTCAAAACTGTCCGGAAACAAGTGGATGCATTTTAAATATAAATGCTGCAATTCGCTACAACACCTTTACTTTTGAGACAGGTGAAGGCCATCGTACCAAGGAGCTGTAGGCAGACTGCCATGCTGAATGACCTCTGTTCTGTTGTTTGTGGAATTTACAGGCTGTCACACTGCTTGCAGGGCAGATTATGGGAAGCAGCCATCTTCTAAAAAGCACATGCGTCTCATCAATAGGTTTCCGTAGTGTAGTGGATAACACGTTTGCTTTACAATTTTTCTGAAATGTCAGGACTTGAAATTTCAAGTGCCATAGAATCCCATACATTGCACTAAAGTGTTACTTTAAAGGTCATGTACTGCAGGTCAGTGTTACTTTAATGTTTGGTTAATTCTAGCATGAACTGAATTGCAGTGCTTTGTCAACATTACTGCATTTCTGGATAAACTTGCCAGAGGGTTAAAGACTCTAGCTTGAGCCCGCAGCCAAAGGTTAGGTTTGTCAGAAGTGGGATTCAAACCCACGCCTCCAATGGAGACTGCGACCTGAACGCCAGCTGCCGAAGGATAGTCCGTCAAAATGGGGATAATGTTGAACGCCACAGCCAATCACGTCGACGCGCTATAACATTTGCAGCCAATTAGAGAGCGCCATTCTCGACATTATAACATTTGCAGCCAATCAGAGAGCGCCATTCTTGACTTTTTCCTTATCATTTTCGACATTTGACCAATCAGAGTACAAGGAAATGTCGATGGCACGTTTACGCTTAGCACCGCTAGGAGGAGGAGTCAGGAAGCTAGCCGAGTGTCAATCAAGTTGCCGAACTGAGCCGAAGGTGTACGAAGTAATGACATATCCTGAGGGGCGTGTCAGAGGTCAAAAAGTTCAGACGTCGAGCATCACTGTCACGGAGGTCAGGCATCATCATTTTAACGGAGGACTGCGAAACTTATTTTTCGGTAACTTTAACTGTATTTTCGGACAATGTAATTTTATATTTGTATATAATTGTATATATTATAATTGTAAATATCGTGTGTGCTTTTTTTAAAGAAATAATTTGTATTATAGTAGTTTTGTTCAAAACGATATAACCTAACCGTTAGCCCCCCAACAAAAAAATGTCTGGCAAAAAATCCCATAAAGCCATGTCAGATACTGACTGGATTGCAAGGCTAAAAAAGTTTGCCAGCACAGGAGTTTGGCCATCAAATGAGGGTAACAGGCCAGCTCCTCGACAGAAAAAGTGGCATGACGTGTACCAAAGGGTGAGTGTGCTTTTGTCACCTTTGCATGATGTAATAATTGTAATCCTAATCATTTAATTCAATGTCATCATTATTTATAGATATGTATGTAGATAATGTTGCAGGTATTTGAGATTTATGTTTATTTATGTAAAAAAAAAAAACTTTTTTTTTGCACTGGGAGATTCAGAGATTTGAGGCAGTGGGGGTGGGGATGTTGAGTGAATGGATGTTTTTTTGAAGGTGTGAAATGTTCCTCTCTTGTTCTTTTAAAGGAGGATACAAACTTTACTCACTCTTTATCTCTAATTTTACAGTTTGTATCTCCCCTTCAAAGAACATGAATAAAAATAAATGACAGACTACAATAAATTAATGTGGCATTCATACTGATAAGTTAGAAATGCATGTATTCTATGTTATATGTGTGATAATGTTTACAGATTGAAAGATGTCCGATGCAGTCTCGCGGCCAGACAACCTTCCTCGGAGCGGTCCCAAAGTGCATATGTGGTTTTCACACTCAAAAGGTAACAATGTAAAGATGTAACTTGTATTTTTTTTATATATGTATAATTTACTGAACAAATTCTTCTCGTTCAACAATTATTGTAGCCTATGTATTTTTGTGGTTGTCTTAAGCAGGCCACAGCCTCTATTGGACAAGCACCAAGGGTTGTTGAACAACAGTCTGCCGCTACTGGACCAGCACAGGAGGTCATGGCTCAGAGTCAGCGTCAGCTCCCACCCCAGCCTACTTCTAAAATTAAAACTTATATATAAGTTTGTCAAAGGTAATAACATTTTTTTTATATATATATAATTGCAGTTTTAATATACGTTTAGTATAAAGGTTTAAGTTCAGTGGAAATGGCTGGTATGTTTTTACACCTACCTGCCAGCTGTGACACCTTGTACAGGGGCGGCTGTAGTCTGCTTATTGGTCAGTTTCACTGTCTCAGGTTGGTTTAGATCAAGTAAAATGGTGAAAGAACAATGTAACCTATGTGATCTCTCTTTCTTCTCTGGGCTCTGCTCTTGCATTCTCCTCTTCCTCTCTAATTGGGCTTTGCCATTATGGGTTAAAGGACACTCGCGTCCTTCATGGCATCTCTCTTGATTTTTCCAACTGGCTACTGAAGCTACGTCTTTCATTCTGTATTTCTCAGGTAACATTCCACTTATGCACAATTAATTATACACGTATTATTAATTAAGTCATCATGAATCTGCTTTGTTGCCATTTCAAGGGTAACCTTCATTACTGTTAATAAACACTTTCTCTTACAAACTATGTGCAAACTATTTTTGATTTTAAGTCATTTTTAAAAGGTACTTGTTAAATTACTATATACTCACATTCTAGCAATACCTTCCCACACATTTTTCTATTCTAACTGTGCTTATTTCAATCTGTATAAGTAGTAGAGTGTGGTAATACACAGACAAAAAAATAAGTTAAAGAAAGAAAGCAGGTCCTTTAGTTATATAATGAATGATAGGATCAATAGATATTTTCTCATTTTACATTTTATTATATCTTTGGCCAATGTGCTGTTACAATTCAATTTGTCTTTTCATTGAAATTGTTTTGCCCTTTTTTAGTTTACCAAACCAAGATTTGGTGGGTCCCACATTGCTGCTGCAAAGCCAAATCTGAGTGTGGCTAGGAGACCATCTCAGGCTGTTGACCAACCCAGCGCAGCAGTGTCCAGTGCCCCTACACCAAGCACCACTGTCTCTGTAAGTACTGGCATAATCCACATTGCATTCTAAGACACATTCCACATCTGTGCACTTTTTAGAAATATATTTTGTATGCAGGAAATCTTATCATAATGAATTAAGAGCAATAATATACAGTTTTCACACAATATGCAGTCAGTGAACACATTTCCACAATGCTTACATTTTCTTAACAGACAAGCTATACCTCCCAACAAAATTATGGATTGTTTTTGTAGTATTTACAAATGTTAACACACACCACCCCACAATAGCAAAAACAATATTCCAAACCTTAGATACAGTATAAAAACCTCGGCTTCTTCAATGATATCAGTTCAAAAACAATATATCTCAGCTGATAATAAACAAACAATTGAATAATTGACACACACCTGATTTATGTTGGGTAAATTGGGCCAACCATAGCTGATTCCAGTCTGGCTTAGACTCAGTGGCAGGGGTTATTTTTTTCTGTTACATTGACACTTATACATTAAAAGGAGGACTTTGAGGAGTGATGTTTTTGGAAACAGAAAAAGACAAACACTGTAATGTCTGGACGAGGAAGAGTAAGAGCAAGGGGCCCAGGGAGAAGAGCAGGCCCAGTGAGAGGTGCAGTGAGAGATGCAGTGAGATGTGCAGTGAGATGTGCAGTGACAGATGCAGTGAGAGATGCAGTGAGATGTGCAGTGAGATGTGCAGTGAGAGGTGCAGTGAGATGTGCAGTGAGAGGTGCAGTGAGATGTGAGAGGTGCAGTGAGATGTGCAGTGAGAGGTGCAGTGAGAGGTGCAGTGAGAGGTGCAGTGAGATGTGCAGATAGAGGTGCAGTGAGATGTGCAGTGAGATGTGCAGTGAGAGATGCAGTGAGATGTGCAGTGAGATGTGCAGTGAGATGTGCAGTGAGATGTGCAGTGAGATGTGCAGTGAGAGGTGCAGTGAGAGGTGCAGTGAGATGTGCAGATAGAGGTGCAGTGAGATGTGCAGTGAGATGTGCAGTGAGAGATGCAGTGAGATGTGCGAGAGGTGCAGTGAGATGTGCAGTGAGATGTGCAGTGAGAGGTGCAGTGAAATGTGCAGTGAGAGATGAGAGGTGCAGTGAGAGGAGCAGGGCCAGGGAGAAGAGCAGGCCAACCACGGTCTTTCGCTAAGAGAGGCTGGTAAACAGTAAAGGGAAAAAAAACTGATTTGCTTTTTACTGGAATACTGTACATGTGGACATACAGTTCCCAACCAATAAATTTAGTGTAAAAATGGTGGATTGCATGTTTTGTATGCAAATACCTGTAAAACTGAAACACAAAAGTCTATGAAGTTTTTGTAATACAATAGCCAGTATTTTGAAACCCTAGTACTTTGATTGACTGCATGTACCTTGTGAAGTGAAAACAAGTGTTATTCTTTGACAGAATAATTTCATTCTGAGTCAGATTTCCAGTGTTTTGGTAAAGTTAGTGTGTGCAGAGAAAGATGTGTTCTATTTTGAAATGAAGAGTTAGTATATATTTACAGTTTTTTTCAATTGTTTACACGCAATTTTGAAAACCTCTACCTCCTTCTCCTCTTCATCTACCTCCTTCACCTCTTCCTCTACCTTCTTCTCCTCTTCCTCTACCTCCTTCTCCTCTTCCTCTACCTCCTTCTCCTCTTCATCTACCTCCTTCACCTCTTCCTCTACCTCCTTCTCCTCTTCCTCTACCTCCTTCTCCTCTTCATCTACCTCCTTCTCCTCTTCCTCTACCTCCTTCTCCTCTTCATCTACCTCCTTCTCCTCTTCCTCTACCTCCTTCTCCTCTTCCTCTACCTCCTTCATCTCCTCTTTGAGCCCCCCCCTCTTATTCTCACTCTTCTTCTTCTTCTTCTTCTAGCTCCTTCCATTTTTGTTGAAGACAGGTGAACTCACCTGCTGCCTTTTATAGCACTCCTGAGTGATGCGTTTTCAAATTAGCACATGTGTGCTTCCACTCCTGATGGATGTGCATATCCAATTCATTCATTAGTGTGGTCAATGGCAATCCGGGGCTTTGTAATGACAAGGAAGTAACCTCACAATCCTTATCTGTGTCTAAGGTGTGAAAATGTGTGTAGAGTTTTACAAATCACTGTGTGTAATGTTTTGCTAAAAGGGTAAAACAGACATTGTGTGTAATGTTGTGCAAATCTGTGGAGGGGTTTTGCTCATTGGAGTAGAATTTTGCAAATTGCGTGGAAATTTTTATTTTAGTGTGTAAACAATCATAAAAATCTGTAACAAAATGTGTTATTGAGAAGAAAATTATCCATTTGGCCAATTGTGTTTTGTTGGTGTGAGTCTGTGTTAAGAGTTTAGGAAAAAGTATCTGAAGAATGGGTAAGCGCTTGTTAGCAATTGAAAAAAACTGTAAATACTTTTGAAAACAGATTCAAATAAGCGGCGATCCTAAATTGCAATATTATTTCCCACTATTACTGTTTTTGACTGTATTTTAATCATATTTCAAAAACAAAAAGAATCTTACTGAACATAGACCTTTAAACAGTATTGTATAATTCCATCTAGGATTAGTTAAAATTATTGGACAGTTATGACTGTTTCTTTCTCTTGTTATATATGCAACATATATTATATTTCATTGCATGTTGTCTCGGTAAGTAATTTCAAATTTTATTGGTCCAAAATAATTGAATTTGCATATTAACTGTCACAACTCAGTAGAGTCACACAAATTAGTGCTAGCAGCTGACACAATTCTGAAAACTATTGGAACAAATGTATACATTTTATTCTATAACCTTAAGTACGTATTTGACATCCAATATTTTCTATTTTATATGAGGGTAGTCTTGGATAGATAAAGCGGTAATTAAATAAATGACCTGCTAGACTAAATGTTTTGTCTTTTTCCTTCACAGACTACTCCTTCGGGGGCATTACTGCAAGATGCATCTGCAGTTCGACTGCATCGTTTGTGGTCGGACACTTTGCCACCAGAGGATCATAGGTGGATTGCCAGCAGGCTTTTTAAAATGGGGCCCAAGGGAAAACCAGAGCTTCGAGACAACTACAGCTCTGGTATTACCCACCACAGCCAGCACTTATTTACAACCAGGCTCCAGCTCCAGACAGATTTTTTTGTCATGCTCTGTTGCTGTGGATGCCGTACAAGCTGTGGAAGATCAAGGCTCTCTGTCCCAATTCTGCCTGCGGGCAGCATCAGCTGACTGGAGGCGGTCTGCACAAAAGGGCACGGCAGGTTCTGGACATCGATAGGATGTACAACATGGTCACAGAAACCCTCATCTGTACCAAGTGTAAAGCCTCGCATGTGTCCTGGAGTCAGACTGTCCTGCAACAGCTGGATCTGGGCCATCGCTCTGAATTTCGGGTCATCCTCACGCGGAAGTAAGTACACTTTAATTCCACATCCAGTTGATAGCCCATCATCACATATGTTTGCAAATACTTTACAAATCAATTACGTAAAATATATGAATGTGTGGATTTTGCTTTTCCTAAGGTATGCCTGTGATATGAGAGTCATTCGGCTCCTGCGTGAGCATGGCCTAGGCAACAGTCCCACGCGGGTCATCAAACAGCTGCGTGAGAACCACAGTGTGGAGTGGCTCCAGCGTATGGCCCGGTACACCACCCAATGTGTGGACTTCCTCAAACGACCCGGGGTGTTGCAAATACAATTCCAGGAACCCCCAAAGCCTACAGTGGTCCCAAGCTGCAAGTGGCTGCTCACCGTGTACAGCCAAGACATCCTGACAAGGCTGGATGAAATCCATGCAAGGATAACATCTACGTATGGTTCAGTCTTGAAGATGGATTCTACTAAAAAGGTTAGCAGGGGATTTTTGTTAATTTATGGTGTTTACTGTTATATCATTATCAGAGCATGAGTATCATATTCTAGATGGTGTGATGTTTCATTGCATTGCATGCTTCCTGTCATCTACTGCAGATCACTAAGAAGCTGGCTGGGACGGCAAGGGGAACGGGACTCTGGCTTACCTCTGTTGGCAATGAGTTTGGTCAGGTGCTCATGAGTGTGCTGACAGCACAGGAAGGAGCAGGACTGGACATGATGGTCGATGGTCTGGTGAAAAGGTACCAGCAGGCTAGTGTGGATCCACCTGCTGTTTTGTACGTGGACTGTGGCTGCTGCACTGATGTTGGTGAGACCAAGCTGAAAACCAGATTCAGAGGGTGGCCTGATCTCATGATTCGGTTGGACATCTGGCATTTTATGCGCAGGATTGCCATGGGGTGTACAACTGATGCCCATCAGCTGTATCCCATCTTCATGTCACGGCTGTCAGCGTGCATTTTTGAGTGGGATGCGGCTGATGTTTCTATGCTTCGCAAAGCAAAGAGAGAGCTGTTGATATCCCAGGGTTGGCCTGCGCTGACAGATGAAGATGTCAACAAGCATCTTACCAGGAATGAGCTGGCACTCCATTGCCGGAGGAGGACCTGTGGAGAGGAGACTACCATCCTTCTCCTTGAGCGGCTGCTTACAGAGCTCCTGAGCAGCAAGGGCAAAGACTCCCTGGGTGTTCCTCTCCTGGACCGAGAAAGGATGGAGCACATCTGGAATGTCCAGAAGAAGCATGTGAAATGCATTCAATACCCCCCTGGTGTTGTGCTCTATACAGAGACAGGGAGCCTAAACAAGGGAGGCGTGCTTCTGAAGACCTACAGATGTGCCAGAGGCTCCACTTCTCTCGAGTCCTTTCATTTACACCTGAACCGTTTCATCCCAGGTATTGTCTTTGTCACACACACTGTGCATGTGTAAAGAAAGAGCATTAAGTGTTTTTGTGTGTTCCTTTAACACCTCCTAAACACTGTTGTGTCTATTTACAGGGACCAGTGCAAACAGTCTGAACTTTCAGATTTATCTGCTGGAGGGTCTACACCGGTGGAACCAGGACCGGGAGGCTGCTTCCCTGTCATCGGAGCCATCAGCTTTGCGCAGCTACACAGGAGAACTTGTTCACTGTGTAAACGGCAATTATGAAAAGCTGTTTGGCAGGAAAGTGGTCCCCACGTTTTGTCCCCCTGCATGTTACACCGGTGAGAATTATTTTATATATTTTTTATTTTATCAACTTGCAATTTCTGTGTAACCTCCGTCTATATGTCAGATTTAACCCTATAGAGTCGATTGTATCATAATTGATATGCAAGTTTCTAAAGGACTCTAAATGATCAATATGATCAAAAATTTTTAGGAAACCTGGCCTCTGTCGTCTGATTGATTATAGTCTTTTAGTATAATTGTAAAAGTGTCCACCTTCAGCTCGTGCTTCACGTTTCTTTTCATTGTGAAACCTTTACTGATTTTATAAAGTAATTGTAAGAATAACTTGTATATTGTTACTAATATTTAATGACTAGTTACTAGACTGAAGCAGCTTGGGTTCACTTGATTAGAAAATCATGTTTCATGTAAATATCAAAATGATCATCAGACTTTTCTCTCAATCATCATTGTATTGCATTTCATTTCATGTTTTGCCCACATAATTAAACGTGTTGGGCCTCTAAATAAAACTGTTTTGTTTTTTTTCTCCTTGACGATGAGCTCTATATTCTCACACTATATGAGCTACTACAAAAGCCTAATGTATCAAATATGATACACAACATTCTATTTAATTTCCGTTTGTTTATTGTTTTTATTTCAGGTGAGCTCATTGGAGTGCAGTATCTGTTCCAGCAGACTGGTCAGGCACTGCAGGACATGAATCCTGACTCTGAGCAGACAGCAGAGCTCATTGAGGACCTCAGTGTGGAGGAGCGAGATGAAGATGAGGGCTTCTGTGACATCAGCGAGGATCACACAATAGCAGATCCGGAGGCTGTTCTGTCACCACCCTCTTCCACACTGACACTGGGTTCTTCCACCCTGGTCACCAGCAGTGCCACACCTGTACTGGGCTCCACATCCCCTTCACTGATCCCTGACCCCAGACTTGTCCTCACACAGTCTCCTTCATCACCTGGACCCTCAGGGACTGCTGTCACACCTGTTCCCTCTGAAACATCTGTTTCAACTCTCCCCTCAGAGCCAGAGGATGCTGGTCAGGATGTTGATGAAGAAGAGACGGTAAATAATACTCTTTTGTATGTCTTTCAAATTAACTAGAATAATTATGATGAATTAACATCCAGTGCTTTAAATCCAGACTTTCCACATATTTTACATTTAAAAGTACAGCCTAAATTCGTTTGTAAGCTGCAAATACACATCAAGTCAAGTCATCTTTATTTATTTGGTGCTTTGTAAAATGTCAAGAATGGCGCTCTCTGCTTTGTACTATATGGAATTATGCATTAGACAGATGTGATGTAATAATTGTATTGCATGTTTGTGTTTTTTAATAGGCTGTTGACTACCAAAATATCCCGGGTTATCAACATGTGGACCAGCTGGCAGAATATCTGGTGGATCTCCGGGACCACACAGCCCTCAGCCTGACCAACCAGGAAGCCAACACCATAATTGCTCTTTGGCAGAACCTGGATGACCGGGACAAGGAACGGGTGGTGTATGACAGTCGATGCCGAAAGAGACTGCTGAGTGGACGCTTCAAGGTCCCGAAGAAGCCCACTCACCCTGGTGTAGAGAGCACCACCAGATGTGTGCTGGGTGCAAGCAGCGCACCTGCTCAGTGGCCTGACTGTTGCCGTCTGGTGGAGACCATCTTCATCAGACTTTGCACTGTCCACCCAAGCCCCAAAAGAAAAGGCAAGGGAGCCCTGTCAAGATGGTCTCTGATCCTGCAAGACTATGGCAGGATAAGGCAGCTTGTACTGGGCAACAGCTTGGTGATGGGAGGAACATCCATGCAGCTGGTGGAGGTTAACCAGAACACCCTGATTCAGTGGTATAACAAAAGACAGAAAAAGCAGGAGCTGTCTGTGCTGCTTCAGGGCATTCAGTTGCCTCAGCCCCTCCCTGAAGCTCATGAGCCTCTCCAGGTAGCCAAACGTCTACGGACTGAGCCAGAACAACCAGGGGAGCAGCACCAGTACAAGCTACCAGAGAGTACAGCTGGTCAGGCAAAGCAGAGGCAGACTTCTGTTGGGCGACCCCCTCTCAGACCCAAGGCACCAGCGCAGAGTCAGACGTTGCTGACACCATCTGCATCTGGAGCATCACTGCAGATGGTACCAAATATACTTATACCATCAGCACCAGGTTTCCAGGGTGTGCCCATGTTCCAGGCTGTGCCAATGTTCCAGGGTGTGCCAATGTTCCAGGGAGTGCAAATGATCCAGGGCATCCCAATGGCCCAGGGGATGCAAATGGTACAGCCACTGTTACAGCCAACAGCTGTACAGGGCACCCGCTTACCCGCTTCACCAGCTGCCAATCCAGACGCCATGCCCAAGAGACCCTACAGGAGAACCGTAGAGGCCAACACTTGCAAAAAATGTGGGCAATTTAAAACAAGTGCTACAGGACATAGCCAGTACAGGGGCAGGGTGTACTGCCCACAGACTGAGACTGTTTCAAAAGAGGTGTGGTTGGAGGAAATGCGGAGAACCATTTCCAAATAATGTATATATTTTCATGTATATAGCATCATGTATATAGTGTAAACAGTTGTTTAAATAGTTAATACATGTTGAATATTATTTAATTGTTTTTTTTAACGTTATTTAACATTTTAACTTTTTATTTCTTGTTTTTGAAAACCTATTTAACTCTTCATTTTATTTATTTATTTTTAAAACATGTTACCAGTATTTAACATTTTAATATTCATTACTGTTCTGTTGGCATGATTGGAAAATAAAAACAAATTGGCAAGTGATTTCTTTTTGACTTTGACTTTCATATAACACTAGTTCATCAGAACACTGCAACAATATAACATTTGTATATAAAAAATATAATTTATACATTTTGTTATTCTTGTGATTGACATTTTCAGCATATTAGTTACTATTTAATGGGTTGCATCTTTGTTCATTACAAATAACAGATTTGCAAGTGTCTTGTTTGAATGTAACCTAAAAAAATACTTAATCAGATCAATAATAATACAACAACTACTAAATAATAACACTGTTCCATTGGCAATTATATATTTTTATGAAAGAATATCAAAGAAACACAACAAACAAATTACATATGTATATTTTATTAACACTGGAACAGTATGCATTCAAAAAGAATTTGCTTATTTACTTTTACTTTCATATAACACAATATTTCATCAGTACACTGCACCAATATAACATTTGTATTTAAAAAGATAATTTGTCCATTTTGTTATTCTTGTGACAGACATTCTTCATATTAGTTACTATTTAATGGGTTGCATCTTTGTTCGTTGCATAATAATGCAAATAACATTTTTTTTTAATGAAAGAATATCAAAAAACAACAAACAAATTACATATGTATATTTTATAAACACTGGAACAGTATGCATTAAAAAATTTAGCTTATTTACTTTTACTTTATTATAACAATATTTTATCAGTACACTGCAACAATATAACATTTGTATATAAAAAATATAATTTGTACATTTTGTTATTCTTGTGAAACATTTTACAGCATATAAGTTACTAATTAATGATTTGCATCTTTGTTCATTGCATAATAATGCAAATAACATTATTTTTCATGATAGAATATCAAAAAAAACAACAAACAAATTAAATATGTATATTTTATTAAAACGGGAACAGTATGCAATCAAAAATAATGATTATTTATTCAAATAATAAATATTACAAAAAGTTGTCTTTAGCTGGATTCGAACCCCGGTCTTGGTGCACACCTGCAATAGAAAACAGTGTGATATAAATGCGTGATTTTCACACACGAAGAAACCGGAAAATGTATCATAAGATCTATGCTAATGAAGGCATATCTTTGAACATCAAATTTCAGCCTTTCTTTTCTTCGTTTTTTCTTTCTCTTCTTCCCCCTCTCTTTTTCTTCCTTCCCCTTTTCTTCCCTTCTTCCCCACCTTTGTTGGACTATTGTTCCCCAGCTTGAACGCAGCGCCTTAGACCGCTCGGCCATCCTGACATGACGGCCAGTGGTCAGCTGGCCACTTCCACCTACACGGAATGGCAGATGATCTAGAATCTAGGGCTTCACCGCTCACCCGAGTCGGAGCACATGCCTCGTTGGCACAGTTAGGCAGCGCGTCAGTCTCATAATCTGAAGGTCGTGAGTTCGAGCCTCACAAGGGTCAGAATGGTGCTTTTTGATACACGGAACCGTGTAAATAAAGGAGCTGCTTTCTGTATTCCCTTTTATGCCTTTGTCCATTTCTTCATATGCACTGTAATTGAAATCCAGTGTTTTTTTAAGACTAATGTTGAACAAATGCAGTAATAGTATTACTCTCATATTCATGTCATATGTGTCAGTGTTGTCACAATGTTTTGTTAAGGCTTATATCATTCTTTCATTCTAATGGCATGTCTTGTTAATGCTAATGTAATGTTTTACATGACATTCCTTGAATCTTGTGTCATGACACTCCACCCCATGCCCCCAAACCCATGACATTTCATTCCAAGAAATTTCCAAGAATCCTTGCCATGAAATTCTACTGCATCTACTGCATTCCTTGAATCTTGTGTCATGACACTCCACCCCATGCCCCCAAACCCATGACATTTCATTCCAAGAAATTTCCAAGAATCCTTGCCATGAAATTCTACTGCATCTTCTTCTGGTAAACAAACACATGTCATTTCGTGAAATTCAGTTGAATCCGATTCAATCAACATGTCCATTTTTTCTGAAATGTCATGACTTGAAATTCCAAGTGCCATAGAATCCCATACATTGCACTAAAGTGTTACTATAAAGGTCATGTACTGCAGGTCAGTGTTACTTTAATTTTTGGTTAATTCTAGCATGAACTGAATTGCAGTGCTTTGTCAACATTACTGCATTTCTGGATAAACTTGCCAGAGGGTTAAAGACTCTAGCTTGAGCCCGCAGCCAAAGGTTAGGTTTGTCAGAAGTGGGATTCGAACCCACGCCTCCAGGGGAGACTGCGACCTGAACGCAGCGCCTTAGACCGCTCGGCCATCCTGACATGACGGCCAGTGGTTAGCAGCATTTTTGCACCTACACGGAATGGCAGATGATCTAGAATCTAGGGCTTCACCGCTCACCCGAGTCAGAGCACATGCCTCGTTGGCACAGTTAGGCAGTGCATCAGTCTCATAATCTGAAGGTCGTGAGTTCGAGCCTCACACGGGGCAGAATGGTGCTTTTTGATACACAGAACCGTGTAAATAAAGGAGCTGCTTTCTGTATTCCCTTTATGCCTTTGTCCATTTCTTCATATGCACTGTAATTGAAATCCAGTGTTTTTTTAAGACTAATGTTGAACAAATGCAGTAATAGTATTACTCTCATATTCATGTCATATGTGTCAGTGTTGTTACAATGTTTTGTTAAGGCTTATATCATTCTTTCATTCTAATGGCATGTCTTGTTAATGCTAATGTAATGTTTTACATGACATTCCTTGAATCTTGTGTCATGACACTCCACCCCATGCCCCCAAACCCATGACATTTCATTCCAAGAAATTTCCAAGAATCCTTGCCATGAAATTCTACTGCATCTTCTTCTGGTAAACATCACAACATGTCATTTCGTGAAATTCAGTTGAATCCGATTCAATCAACATGTCCATTTTTTCTGAAATGTCATGACTTGAAATTCCAAGTGCCAAAGAATCCCATACATTGCACTAAAGTGTTACTATAAAGGTCATGTACTGCAGGTCAGTGTTACTTTAATGTTTGGTTAATTCTAGCATGAACTGAATTGCAGTGTTTTGTCAACATTACTGCATTTCTGGATAAACTTGCCAGAGGGTTAAAGACTCTAGCTTGAGCCCGCAGCCAAAGGTTAGGTTTTTCAGAAGTGGGATTCGAACCCACGCCTCCAGGGGAGACTGCGACCTGAACGCAGCGCCTTAGACCGCTCGGCCATCCTGACATGACGGCCAGTGGACAGCAGCATTTTTGCACCTACACGGAATGGCAGATGATCTAGAATCTAGGGCTTCACCGCTCACCCGAGTCAGAGCACATGCCTCGTTGGCGCAGTTAGGCAGCGCGTCAGTCTCATAATCTGAAGGTCGTGAGTTCGAGCCTCACAAGGGGCAGAATAGTTCTTTTTGATACACGGGACCGTGTAAATAAAGGAGCTGCTTTCTGTATTCCCTTTTATGTCTTTGTCCATTTCTTCATATGCACTGTAATTGAAATCCAGTGTTTTTTTAAGACTAATGTTGAACAAATGCAGTAATAGTATTACTCTCATATTCATGTCATATGTGTCAATGTTGTTACAATGTTTTGTTAAGGCTTATATCATTCTTTCATTCTAATGGCATGTCTTGTTAATGCTAATGTAATGTTTTACATGACATTCCTTGAATCTTGTGTCATGACACTCCACCCCATGCCCCCAAACCCATGACATTTCATTCCAAGAAATTTCCAAGAATCCTTGCCATGAAATTCTACTGCATCTTCTTCCGGTAAACATCACAACATGTCATTTCGTGAAATTCAGTTGAATCCGATTCAATCAACATGTCCATTTTTTCTGAAATGTCATGACTTGAAATTCCAAGTGCCATAGAATCCCATACATTGCACTAAAGTGTTACTATAAAGGTCATGTACTGCAGGTCAGTGTTACTTTAATTTTTGGTTAATTTTAGCATGAACTGAATTGCAGTGCTTTGTCAACATTACTGCATTTCTGGATAAACTTGCCAGAGGGTTAAAGAACCTAGCTTGAGCCCGCAGCCAAAGGTTAGGTTTGTCAGAAGTGGGATTCGAACCCACGCCTCCAGGGGAGACTGCGACCTGAACGCAGCGCCTTAGACCGCTCGGCCATCCTGACATGACAGCCAGTGGACAGCAGCATTTTTGCACCTACACGGAATGGCAGATGATCTAGAATCTAGGGCTTCACCGCTCACCCGAGTCAGAGCACATGCCTCGTTGGCGCAGTTAGGCAGCGCGTCAGTCTCATAATCTGAAGGTCGTGAGTTGGAGCCTCACAAGGGGCAGAATAGTTCTTTTTGATACACGGGACCGTGTAAATAAAGGAGCTGCTTTCTGTATTCCCTTTTATGTCTTTGTCCATTTCTTCATATGCACTGTAATTGAAATCCAGTGTTTTTTTAAGACTAATGTTGAACAAATGCAGTAATAGTATTACTCTCATATTCATGTCATATGTGTCAGTGTTGTTACAATGTTTTGTTAAGGCTTATATCATTATTTCATTCTAATGGCATGTCTTGTTAATGCTAATGTAATGTTTTACATGACATTCCTTGAATCTTGTGTCATGACACTCCACCCCATGCCCCCAAACCCATGACATTTCATTCCAAGAAATTTCCAAGAATCCTTGCCATGAAATTCTACTGCATCTACTGCATTCCTTGAATCTTGTGTCATGACACTCCACCCCATGCCCCCAAACCCATGACATTTCATTCCAAGAAATTTCCAAGAATCCTTGCCATGAAATTCTACTGCATCTTCTTCTGGTAAACAAACACATGTCATTTCGTGAAATTCAGTTGAATCCGATTCAATCAACATGTCCATTTTTTCTGAAATGTCATGACTTGAAATTCCAAGTGCCATAGAATCCCATACATTGCACTAAAGTGTTACTATAAAGGTCATGTACTGCAGGTCAGTGTTACTTTAATGTTTGGTTAATTATAGCATGAACTGAATTGCAGTGCTTTGTCAACATTACTGCATTTCTGGATAAACTTGCCAGAGGGTTAAAGACTCTAGCTTGAGCCCGCAGCCAAAGGTTAGGTTTTTCAGAAGTGGGATTCGAACCCACGCCTCCAGGGGAGACTGCGACCTGAACGCAGCGCCTTAGACCGCTCGGCCATCCTGACATGACGGCCAGTGGACAGCAGCATTTTTGCACCTACACGGAATGGCAGATGATCTAGAATCTAGGGCTTCACCGCTCACCCGAGTCAGAGCACATGCCTCGTTGGCGCAGTTAGGCAGCGCGTCAGTCTCATAATCTGAAGGTTGTGAGTTCGAGCCTCACAAGGGGCAGAATGGTTCTTTTTGATACACGGGACCGTGTAAATAAAGGAGCTGCTTTCTGTATTCCCTTTTATGTCTTTGTCCATTTCTTCATATGCACTGTAATTGAAATCCAGTGTTTTTTTAAGACTAATGTTGAACAAATGCAGTAATAGTATTACTCTCATATTCATGTCATATGTGTCAATGTTGTTACAATGTTTTGTTAAGGCTTATATCATTCTTTCATTCTGATGGCATGTCTTGTTAATGCTAATGTAATGTTTTACATGACATTCCTTGAATCTTGTGTCATGACACTCCACCCCATGCCCCCAAACCCATGACATTTCATTCCAAGAAATTTCCAAGAATCCTTGCCATGAAATTCTACTGCATCTTCTTCCGGTAAACATCACAACATGTCATTTCGTGAAATTCAGTTGAATCCGATTCAATCAACATGTCAATTTTTTCTGAAATGTCATGACTTGAAATTCCAAGTGCCATAGAATCCCATACATTGCATTAAAGTGTTACTATAAAGGCCATGTACTGCAGGTCAGTGTTACTTTAATGTTTGGTTAATTCTAGCATGAACTGAATTGCAGTGCTTTGTCAACATTACTGCATTTCTGGATAAACTTGCCAGAGGGTTAATGACTCTAGCTTGAGCCCGCAGCCAAAGGTTAGGTTTGTCAGAAGTGGGATTCGAACCCACGCCTCCAGGGGAAACTGCGACCTGAACGCAGCGCCTTAGACCGCTCGGCCATCCTGACATGACGCCCAGTGGACAGCAGCATTTTTGCACCTACACGGAATGGCAGATGATCTAGAATCTAGGGCTTCACCGCTCACCCGAGTCAGAGCACATGCCTCGTTGGCGCAGTTAGGCAGCGCGTCAGTCTCATAATCTGAAGGTCGTGAGTTCGAGCCTCACAAGGGGCAGAATGGTTCTTTTTGATACACGGGACCGTGTAAATAAAGGAGCTGCTTTCTGTATTCCCTTTTATGTCTTTGTCCATTTCTTTATATGCACTGTAATTGAAATCCAGTGTTTTTTTAAGACTAATGTTGAACAAATGCAGTAATAGTATTACTCTCATATTCATGTCATATGTGTCAATGTTGTTACAATGTTTAGTTAAGGCTTATATCATTCTTTCATTCTAATGGCATGTCTTGTTAATGCTAATGTAATGTTTTACATGACATTCCTTGAATCTTGTGTCATGACACTCCACCCCATGCCCCCAAACCCATGACATTTCATTCCAAGAAATTTCCAAGAATCCTTGCCATGAAATTCTACTGCATCTTCTTCCGGTAAACATCACAACATGTCATTTCGTGAAATTCAGTTGAATCCGATTCAATCAACATGTCAATTTTTTCTGAAATGTCATGACTTGAAATTCCAAGTGCCATAGAATCCCATACATTGCACTAAAGTGTTACTATAAAGGTCATGTACTGCAGGTCAGTGTTACTTTAATGTTTGGTTAATTCTAGCATGAACTGAATTGCAGTGCTTTGTCAACATTACTGCATTTCTGGATAAACTTGCCAGAGGGTTAAAGAACCTAGCTTGAGCCCGCAGCCAAAGGTTAGGTTTGTCAGAAGTGGGATTCGAACCCACGCCTCCAGGGGAGACTGCGACCTGAACGCAGCGCCTTAGACCGCTCGGCAATCCTGACATGATGGCTAGTGGTGAGCAGTATTTTTCCACCTACACGGAATGGCAGGTGATTTAGAATCTAGGGGTCAACGCTCACCTGAGGCACAGCACATGCCACGTTGGCGCAGTTAGGCAGCGCGTCAGTCTCATAATCTGAAGGTCGTGAGTTCGAGCCTCACACGGGGCAGAATGGTGCTTTTTGATACACAGAACCGTGTAAATAAAGGAGCTGCTTTCTGTATTCCCTTTTATGCCTTTGTCCATTTCTTCATATGCACTGTAATTGAAATCCAGTGTTTTTTTAAGACCAATGTTGAACAAATGCAGTAATAGTATTACTCTCATATTCATGTCATATGTGTCAGTGTTGTTACAATGTTTTGTTAAGGCTTATATCATTCTTTCATTCTAATGGCATGTCTTGTTAATGCTAATGTAATGTTTTACATGACATTCCTTGAATCTTGTGTCATGACACTCCACCCCATGCCCCCAAACCCATGACATTTCATTCCAAGAAATTTCCAAGAATCCTTGCCATGAAATTCTACTGCATCTTCTTCCGGTAAACATCACATGTTATTTCGTGTAATTCAGTTGAATCCGATTCAATCAAAATGTCCAATTTTTTCTGAAATGTCATGACTTGAAATTCCAAGTGCCATAGAATCCCATACATTGCATTAAAGTGTTACTATAAAGGTCATGTACTGCAGGTCAGTGTTACTTTAATGTTTGGTTAATTCTAGCATGAACTTGCCAGAGGGTTAAAGACTCTAGCTTGAGCCTGCAGCCAAAGGTTAGATTTGTCAGAAGTGGGATTCGAACCCACGCCTCCAGGGGAGACTGCGACCTGAACGCAGCGCCTTCGACCGCTCGGCCATCCTGACATGAGGCCCAGTGGTCAGCTGGCCACTTACACCTACACGGAATGGCAGATGATCTAGAATCTAGGGCTTCACCGCTCACCCGAGTCAGAGCACATGCCTCGTTGGCACAGATAGGCAGCGCGTCAGTCTCATAATCTGAAGGTCGTGAGTTCGAGCCTCACACGGGGCAGAATGGTGCTTTTTGATACACGGGACCGTGTAAATAAAGGAGCTGCTTTCTGTATTCCCTTTTATGCCTTTGTCCACTTCTTCATATGCACTGTAATTGAAATCCAGTGTTTTTTAAGACTAATGTTGAACAAATGCCGTAATAGTATTACTCTCATATTCATGTCATATGTGTCAGTGTTGTTACAATGTTTTGTTAAGGCTTATATCATTCTTTCATTCTAATGGCATGTCTTGTTAATGCTAATGTAATGTTTTACATGACATTCCTTGAATCTTGTGTCATGACACTCCACCCCATGCCCCCAAACCCATGACATTTCATTCCAAGAAATTTCCAAGAATCCTTGCCATGAAATTCTACTGCATCTACTGCATTCCTTGAATCTTGTGTCATGACACTCCACCCCATGCCCCCAAACCCATGACATTTCATTCCAAGAAATTTCCAAGAATCCTTGCCATGAAATTCTACTGCATCTTCTTCCGGTAAACATCACAACATGTCATTTCGTGAAATTCAGTTGAATCCGATTCAATCAACATGTCCATTTTTTCTGAAATGTCATGACTTGAAATTCCAAGTGCCATAGAATCCCATACATTGTACTAAAGTGTTACCATAAAGGTCATGTACTGCAGGTCAGTGTTACTTTAATGTTTGGTTAATTCTAGCATGAACTGAATTGCAGTGCTTTGTCAACATTATTGCATTTCTGGAAAAACTTGCCAGAGGGTTAAAGACTCTAGCTTGAGCCCGCAGCCAAAGGTTAGGTTTGTCAGAAGTGGGATTCGAACCCACGCCTCCAGGGGAGACTGCGACCTGAACGCAGCGCCTTAGACCGCTCGGCAATCCTGACATGATGGCTAGTGGTGAGCAGCATTTTTCCACCTACACGGAATGGCAGGTGATTTAGAATCTAGGGGTCAACGCTCACCTGAGGCACAGCACATGCCACGTTGGCGCAGTTAGGCAGCGCGTCAGTCTCATAATCTGAAGGTCGTGAGTTCGAGCCTCACACGGGGCAGAATGGTGCTTTTTGATACACGGGACCGTGTAAATAAAGGAGCTGCTTTCTGTATTCCCTTTTATGCCTTTGTCCATTTCTTGATATGCACTGTAATTGAAATCCAGTGTTTTTTTAAGACTAATGTTGAACAAATGCAGTAATAGTATTACTCTCATATTCATGTCATATGTGTCAGTGTTGTTACAATGTTTTGTTAAGGCTTATATCATTCTTTCATTCTAATGGCATGTCTTGTTAATGCTAATGTAATGTTTTACATGACATTCCTTGAATCTTGTGTCATGACACTCCACCCCATGCCCCCAAACCCATGACATTTCATTCCAAGAAATTTCCAAGAATCCTTGCCATGAAATTCTACTGCATCTTCTTCCGGTAAACATCACAACATGTCATTTCGTGAAATTCAGTTGAATCCGATTCAATCAACATGTCAATTTTTTCTGAAATGTCATGACTTGAAATTCCAAGTGCCATAGAATCCCATACATTGCACTAAAGTGTTACTATAAAGGTCATGTACTGCAGGTCAGTGTTACTTTAATGTTTGGTTAATTCTAGCATGAACTGAATTGCAGTGCTTTGTCATAATTATTGCATTTCTGGATAAACTTGCCAGAGGGTTAAAGACTCTAGCTTGAGCCCGCAGCCAAAGGTTAGGTTTGTCAGAAGTGGGATTCGAACCCACGCCTCCAGGGGAGACTGCGACCTGAACGCAGCGCCTTAGACCGCTCGGCCATCCTGACATGACGCCCAGTGGACAGCAGCATTTTTGCACCTACACGGAATGGCAGATGATCTAGAATCTAGGGCTTCACCGCTCACCCGAGTCAGAGCACATGCCTCGTTGGCGCAGTTAGGCAGCGCGTCAGTCTCATAATCTGAAGGTCGTGAGTTCGAGCCTCACAAGGGGCAGAATGGTTCTTTTTGATACACGGGACCGTGTAAATAAAGGAGCTGCTTTCTGTATTCCCTTTTATGTCTTTGTCCATTTCTTTATATGCACTGTAATTGAAATCCAGTGTTTTTTTAAGACTAATGTTGAACAAATGCAGTAATAGTATTACTCTCATATTCATGTCATATGTGTCAATGTTGTTACAATGTTTAGTTAAGGCTTATATCATTCTTTCATTCTAATGGCATGTCTTGTTAATGCTAATGTAATGTTTTACATGACATTCCTTGAATCTTGTGTCATGACACTCCACCCCATGCCCCCAAACCCATGACATTTCATTCCAAGAAATTTCCAAGAATCCTTGCCATGAAATTCTACTGCATCTTCTTCCGGTAAACATCACAACATGTCATTTCGTGAAATTCAGTTGAATCCGATTCAATCAACATGTCAATTTTTTCTGAAATGTCATGACTTGAAATTCCAAGTGCCATAGAATCCCATACATTGCACTAAAGTGTTACTATAAAGGTCATGTACTGCAGGTCAGTGTTACTTTAATGTTTGGTTAATTCTAGCATGAACTGAATTGCAGTGCTTTGTCAACATTACTGCATTTCTGGATAAACTTGCCAGAGGGTTAAAGAACCTAGCTTGAGCCCGCAGCCAAAGGTTAGGTTTGTCAGAAGTGGAATTTGAACCCACGCCTCCAGGGGAGACTGCGACCTGAACGCAGCGCCTTAGACCGCTCGGCCATCCTGACATGATAGCCAGTGGTGAGCAGTATTTTTCCACCTACACGGAATGGCAGGTGATTTAGAATCTAGGGGTCAACGCTCACCTGAGGCACAGCACATGCCACGTTGGCGCAGTTAGGCAGCGCGTCAGTCTCATAATCTGAAGGTCGTGAGTTCGAGCCTCACACGGGGCAGAATGGTGCTTTTTGATACACGGGACCGTGTAAATAAAGGAGCTGCTTTCTGTATTCCCTTTTATGCCTTTGTCCATTTCTTGATATGCACTGTAATTGAAATCCAGTGTTTTTTTAAGACTAATGTTGAACAAATGCAGTAATAGTATTACTCTCATATTCATGTCATATGTGTCAGTGTTGTTACAATGTTTTGTTAAGGCTTATATCATTCTTTCATTCTAATGGCATGTCTTGTTAATGCTAATGTAATGTTTTACATGACATTCCTTGAATCTTGTGTCATGACACTCCACCCCATGCCCCCAAACCCATGACATTTCATTCCAAGAAATTTCCAAGAATCCTTGCCATGAAATTCTACTGCATCTTCTTCCGGTAAACATCACAACATGTCATTTCGTGAAATTCAGTTGAATCCGATTCAATCAACATGTCAATTTTTTCTGAAATGTCATGACTTGAAATTCCAAGTGCCATAGAATCCCATACATTGCACTAAAGTGTTACTATAAAGGTCATGTACTGCAGGTCAGTGTTACTTTAATGTTTGGTTAATTCTAGCATGAACTGAATTGCAGTGCTTTGTCAACATTACTGCATTTCTGGATAAACTTGCCAGAGGGTTAAAGAACCTAGCTTGAGCCCGCAGCCAAAGGTTAGGTTTGTAAGAAGTGGGATTCGAACCCACGCCTCCAGGGGAGACTGCGACCTGAACGCCAGCTGCCGAAGGATAGTCTGTCAAAATGGGGATAATGTTGAACAATGTTGAACGCCACAGCCAATCACGTCGACGCGCTATAACATTTGCAGCCAATCAGAGAGCGCCATTCTTGACTTTTTCCTTATCATTTTCGACATTTGACCAATCAGAGTACAAGGAAATGTCGATGGCACGTTTACGCTTAGCACCGCTAGGAGGAGGAGTCAGGAAGCTAGCCTAGTGTCAATCAAGTTGCCGAACTGAGCCGAAGGTGTACGAAGTAATGACATATCCTGAGGGGCGTGTCAGAGGTCAAAAAGTTCAGACGTCGAGCATCACTGTCACGGAGGTCAGGCATCATCATTTTAACGGAGGACTGCGAAACTTATTTTTCGGTAACTTTAACTGTATTTTCGGACAATGTAATTTTATATTTGTATATAATTGTATATATTATAATTGTAAATATCGTGTGTGCTTTTTTTAAAGAAATAATTTGTATTATAGTAGTTTTGTTCAAAACGATATAACCTAACCGTTAGCCCCCCAACAAAAAAATGTCTGGCAAAAAATCCCATAAAGCCATGTCAGATACTGACTGGATTGCAAGGCTAAAAAAGTTTGCCAGCACAGGAGTTTGGCCATCAAATGAGGGTAACAGGCCAGCTCCTCGACAGAAAAAGTGGCATGACGTGTACCAAAGGGTGAGTGTGCTTTTGTCACCTTTGCATGATGTAATAATTGTAATCCTAATCATTTAATTCAATGTCATCATTATTTATAGATATGTATGTAGATAATGTTGCAGGTATTTGAGATTTATGTTTATTTATGTAAAAAAAAAACCTTTTTTTGCACTGGGAGATTCAGAGATTTGAGGCAGTGGGGGTGGGGATGTTGAGTGAATGGATGTTTTTTTGAAGGTGTGAAATGTTCCTCTCTTGTTCTTTTAAAGGAGGATACAAACTTTACTCACTCTTTATCTCTAATTTTACAGTTTGTATCTCCCCTTCAAAGAACATGAATAAAAATAAATGACAGACTACAATAAATTAATGTGGCATTCATACTGATAAGTTCGAAATGCATGTATTCTATGTTATATGTGTGATAATGTTTACAGATTGAAAGATGTCCGATGCAGTCTCGCGGCCAGACAACCTTGCTCGGAGCGGTCCCAAAGTGCATATGTGGTTTTCACACTCAAAAGGTAACAATGTAAAGATGTAACTTGTATTTTTTTTATATATGTATAATTTACTGAACAAATTCTTCTCGTTCAACAATTATTGTAGCCTATGTATTTTTGTGGTTGTCTTAAGCAGGCCACAGCCTCTATTGGACAAGCACCAAGGGTTGTTGAACAACAGTCTGCCGCTACTGGACCAGCACAGGAGGTCATGGCGCAGAGTCAGCGTCAGCTCCCACCCCAGCCTACTTCTAAAATTATACCAAGTTTGTCAAAGGTAATAACATTTTTTTTATATATATATAATTGCAGTTTTAATATACGTTTAGTATAAAGGTTTAAGTTCAGTGGAAATGGCTGGTATGTTTTTACACCTACCTGCCAGCTGTGACACCTTGTACAGGGGCGGCTGTAGTCTGCTTATTGGTCAGTTTCACTGTCTCAGGTTGGTTTAGATCAAGTAAAATGGTGAAAGAACAATGTAACCTATGTGATCTCTCTTTCTTCTCTGGGCTCTGCTCTTGCATTCTCCTCTTCCTCTCTAATTGGGCTTTGCCATTATGGGTTAAAGGACACTCGCGTCCTTCATGGCATCTCTCTTGATTTTTCCAACTGGCTACTGAAGCTACGTCTTTCATTCTGTATTTCTCAGGTAACATTCCACTTATGCACAATTAATTATACACGTATTATTAATTAAGTCATCATGAATCTGCTTTGTTGCCATTTCAAGGGTAACCTTCATTACTGTTAATAAACGCTTTCTCTTACAAACTATGTGCAAACTATTTTTGATTTTAAGTCATTTTTAAAAGGTACTTGTTAAATTACTATATACTCACATTCTAGCAATACCTTCCCACACATTTTTCTATTCTAACTGTGCTTATTTCAATCTGTATAAGTAGTAGAGTGTGGTAATACACAGACAAAAAAATAAGTTATAGAAAGAAAGCAGGTCCTTTAGTTATATAATGAATGATAGGATCAATAGATATTTTCTCATTTTACATTTTATTATATTTTTGGCCAATGTGCTGTTACAATTCAATTTGTCTTTTCATTGAAATTGTTTTGCCCTTTTTTAGTTTACCAAACCAAGATTTGGTGGGTCCCACATTGCTGCTGCAAAGCCAAATCTGAGTGTGGCTAGGAGACCATCTCAGGCTGTTGACCAACCCAGCGCAGCAGTGTCCAGTGCCCCTACACCAAGCACCACTGTCTCTGTAAGTACTGGCATAATCCACATTGCATTCTAAGACAAATTCCACATCTGTGCACTTTTTAGAAACATATTTTGTATTCCAGGAAACATCTCAGGCTGTTGACCAACCCAGCGCAGCAGTGTCCAGTGCCCCTACACCAAGCACCACTGTCTCTGTAAGTACTGGCATAATCCACATTGCATTCTAAGACACATTCCACATCTGTGCACTTTTTAGAAACATATTTTGTATTCCAGGAAACATCTCAGGCTGTTGACCAACCCAGCGCAGCAGTGTCCAGTGCCCCTACACCAAGCACCACTGTCTCTGTAAGTACTGGCATAATCCACATTGCATTTTAAGACACATTCCACATCTGTGCACTTTTTAGAAATATATTTTGTATGCAGGAAATCTTATCATAATGAATTAAGAGCATTAATATACAGTTTTCACACAATATGCAGTCAGTGAACACATTTCCACAATGCTTACATTTTCTTAACAGACAAGCTATACCTCCCAACAAAATTATGGATTGTTTTTGTAGTATTTACAAATGTTAACACACACCACCCCACAATAGCAAAAACAATATTCCAAACCTTAGATACACTATAAAAACCTCGGCTTCTTCAATGATATCAGTTCAAAAACAATATATCTCAGCTGATAATAAACAAACAATTGAATAATTGACACACACCTGATTTATGTTGGGTAAATTGGGCCAAACATAGCTGATTCCAGTCTGGCTTAGACTCAGTGGCAGGGGTTATTTTTTTCTGTTACATTGACACTTTTACATTAAAAGGAGGACTTTGAGGAGTGATGTTTTTGGAAACAGAAAAAGACAAACACTGTAATGTCTGGACGAGGAAGAGTAAGAGCAAGGGGCCCAGGGAGAAGAGCAGGCCCAGTGAGAGGTGCAGTGAGAGATGCAGTGAGATGTGCAGTGACAGATGCAGTGAGAGATGCAGTGAGATGTGCAGTGACAGATGCAGTGACAGATGCAGTGAGAGATGCAGTGAGATGTGCAGTGAGAGATGCAGTGAGATGTGCAGTGAGAGGTGCAGTGAGAGGTGCAGTGAGATGTGCAGTGAGAGGTGCAGTGAGAGGTGCAGTGAGATGTGCAGTGAGAGGTGCAGTGAGATGTGCAGTGAGATGTGCAGTGAGATGTGCAGTGAGAGGTGCAGTGAGAGGTGCAGTGAGAGGTGCAGTGAGATGTGCAGTGAGAGGTGCAGTGAGAGATGAGAGGTGCAGTGAGAGGAGCAGGGCCAGGGAGAAGAGCAGGCCTAAGGACTTCCAAGGGCTGCAAGAACAGTAGTCAGTGATGAAATTCGTGCCACTCTCATTGACCATGTAATCAACCACGGTCTTTCGCTAAGAGAGGCTGGTAAACAGTAAAGGGAAAAAAAACTGATTTGCTTTTTACTGGAATACTGTACATGTGGACATACAGTTCCCAACCAATACATTTAGTGTAAAAATGGTGGATTGCATGTTTTGTATGCAAATACCTGTAAAACTGAAACACAAAAGTCTATGAAGTTTTTGTAATACAATAGCCAGTATTTTGAAACCCTAGTACTTTGATTGACTGCATGTACCTTGTGAAGTGAAAACAAGTGTTATTCTTTGACAGAATAATTTCATTCTGAGTCAGATTTCCAGTGTTTTGGTAAAGTTAGTGTGTGCAGAGAAAGATGTGTTCTATTTTGAAATGAAGAGTTAGTATATATTTACAGTTTTTTTCAATTGTTTACACGCAATTTTGAAAACCTCTACCTCCTTCTCCTCTTCATCTACCTCCTTCACCTCTTCCTCTACCTTCTTCTCCTCTTCCTCTACCTCCTTCTCCTCTTCCTCTACCTCCTTCTCCTCTTCATCTACCCCTTCACCTCTTCCTCTACCTCCTTCTCCTCTTCCTCTACCTCCTTCTCCTCTTCCTCTACCTCCTTCTCCTCTTCATCTACCTCCTTCACCTCTTCCTCTACCTCCTTCTCCTCTTCCTCTACCTCCTTCTCCTCTTCCTCTACCTCCTTCTCCTCTTCATCTACCTCCTTCATCTCTTCCTCTACCTCCTTCTCCTCTTCCTCTACCTCCTTCTCCTCTTCCTCTACCTCCTTCTCCTCTTCCTCTACCTCCTTCTCCTCTTCCTCTACCTCCTTCTCCTCTTCCTCTACCTCCTTCTCCTCTTCATCTACCTCCTTCTCCTCTTCCTCTACCTCCTTCTCCTCTTCCTCTACCTCCTTCATCTCCTCTTTGAGCCCCCCCTCTTATTCTCACTCTTCTTCTTCTTCTTCTTCTAGCTCCTTCCATTTTTGTTGAAGACAGGTGAACTCACCTGCTGCCTTTTATAGCACTCCTGAGTGATGCGTTTTCAAATTAGCACATGTGTGCTTCCACGCCTGATGTATGTGCATATCCAATTCATTCATTAGTGTGGTCAATGGCAATCCGGGGCTTTGTAATGACAAGGAAGTAACCTCACAATCCTTATCTGTGTCTAAGGTGTGAAAATGTGTGTAGAGTTTTACAAATCACTGTGTGTAATGTTTTGCTAAAAGGGTAAAGCAGACATTGTGTGTAATGTTGTGCAAATCTGTGGAGGGGTTTTGCTCATTGGAGTAGAATTTTGCAAATTGCGTGGAAATTTTTATTTTAGTGTGTAAACAATCATAAAAATCTGTAACAAAATGTGTTCTTGAGAAGAAAATTATCCATGTGGCCAATTGTGTTTTGTTGGTGTGAGTCTGTGTTAAGAGTTTAGGAAAAAGTATCTGAAGTATGGGTAAGAGCTTTTTTTAGCGATTGAAAAAAACTGTAAATATGTCACGAAGACTGCTGCGTGAGGAAACTTCAGGAGACGAAAAGCAGGTTAACAGTCTTTAATGAAAAAACAAGGCAGAGCCGAAACGGCCGATCAACAGAAATGTCTCAAAATGTTCGTGAAGAAACAGAGAAGCGCTCGCAGCAGGTCTCGTGGACTGGAGAAGCGCAGATCCCTCACACCTCTTCTGGACTCAACACAGGTAACCGCTGATCTGGTAAAGTAGCAGGTGGATAACTGACAACTGGACTAGACAGGACATAACAAATAACAGGAGATCAATAGCGGTAACAAACGTGACGGTCAACAATAATCCGACAAACTAGAGTGGAACACAAGAGACTAGAAATAGAGAGAAGCTAATGAAATGATAGAGAACAGGTGCGATAATGAGAAGATGAGAAACAGCTGGGGAAGATAAGTGAATGAAGAGTGAGAGCGAACAAAAGGGAACAGATACAGAGAATGACCAGAAGAGGGAGACAGAGACCAATAAAACACGAGAAGGGAACCAGGATCATGACAGTTCCCCCTCCTCAAAGTGCGCCCCCTGGCGCACTCAAAGAGGAAGACTGACGAGAGCGAAAGAAATCGTCGATGAGCGAGCGGTCCAGGACATCCCGGGCGGGAATCCAGCTTCTCTCCTCAATACCATAACCCTCCCAGTCGACCAAAAACTGATGGCCACGACCACGAGGACTGACATCAAGGATCTTACAGACCCGGTAGACTGGGGAGCCCTCGACACGAACCGGAGGGTTAACAGGGCGGGGGGGTGGGCGAACAACGGGCTTGAGAGAAGAGACATGAAACACGGGGTGAACACGGCGGAGATTGGATGGCAATCTGAGCCTCACAGAGACAGGGCTAAGGACTGGAATTATGCGATAGGGCCCAATAAATTTGGGAGCCAGTTTACGAGACGGATACTGGAGAGGGAGATTGGCGGTGGAAAGCCACACTCTTTGACCAATGACATAACGGGGACTCTTGATACGACGTCTGTTAGCAGACCGACGGGTGATGGAGCGAGACCTTAAAAGAGCGGATCTCACCGTCCTCCAGGTTCGTTTGCAGCGTTGGATAAACGTATTTACAGATGGAACATTAGATTCCGGACTCGAGGAAGGAAAGAGAGAGGGTTGGTACCCTAAACAGCTCTGAAAAGGAGACAGGCCGGTGGCGGACGAGGGAGCGGAATTGAACGCGTACTCTGCCCATGGAAGTTGCTCAGACCAGGAGGCAGGGTTGCGGTACACGAGGCTACGCAGAATTCGGCCAATGGTCTGATTAGCGCGTTCAGCTTGTCCATTGGTCTGGGGGTGAAAACCCGAGGAAAGGCTGACCGTGGCTCCGATGAGGCGACAGAACTCTTTCCAAAACAGGGAAGCGAACTGTGGCCCTCTATCGGATACGATATTCTCAGGGAGACTGTGGATCTTAAAAATGTGATCGACAACAATTTGGGCGGTCTCCTTGGCGGAGGGAAGCTTTGGAAGAGGGACAAAGCGAGCCGCTTCCGAAAATCGATCGACGACAGTAAGAATTACAGTCTTTCCACCCGAAGGAGGAAGTCCTGTAATAAAATCAAGGCCAATCTGAGCCCACGGACGTGACGGAACAGGCAACGGTCTAAGGAGACCAGCGGGAGGTCTATTACTAACCTTAGTCTGAGCACAGACAGGACATGCCGCAATGAAACGACGGATATCACGTTCCCGAGTGGGCCACCAAAATTTCTGAGACACAGACGCAATAGTACCCCTAACCCCAGGATGGGCGAAAAGCTTGGAGGGGTGGCCCCACTGAAGAACGGCACGACGAGCGGAGGGGGGAACAAATAATGAACCCTTAGGGCAGCCACGTGGAGTTATTGCGTGAGAAAGCGCGCGCTTGACGGTTCGTTCTATTCCCCAAGTAACAGCCCCTACCACTCGTTCCTGAGGAAGGATAGACTCAATGGGTGACGACTCGGGGGAGGAGAATTGACGAGACAGCGCGTCAGGCTTTAAATTCTTAGAACCAGGGCGGTAGGAGAGGGAGAAATCGAAACGAGCAAAGAATAGAGACCAACGAGCCTGACGAGCGTTGAGTCTCTTAGCGGATCGGATGTACTCAAGATTTCGGTGGTTTGTCCAATGTCCAGACCACGAACGGAAAGGAAGACCCCTCTAGCCAGTGGCGCCATTCTCCCAGGGCTAAACGGACGGCGAGAAGTTCGCGATTACCCACGTCATAGTTTCGTTCAGACGGAGAGAGACGATGCGAAAAGAAAGCGCAAGGATGGATCCTCTCGTCAGCAGAAGACTGCTGCGAGAGGATGGCTCCTACTCCTACCTCTGAGGCATCAACCTCGACAATGAAAGGCTTAGAAGTGTCGGGGTGACGAGAACCGGCGCGGTCGTAAACAATGTCTTAAGATGATCAAAGGCGGTCTGAGCCGCGTTACTCCAGACAAAACGAGACTTGACAGAAGTTAAAGTGGTTAGCGGAGCGGCCACCTGACTAAAGTTCTTTATAAACTTACGGTAAAAGTTAGCGAACCCTAAAAAACGTTGGAGCGCAATACGAGAGTCGGGTGTTGGCCAATCGGTGACCGCGCGAACTTTAGCTGGGTCCATACTGATGCTCTGTGCCGAGATGACGGAGCCGAGAAATGTAACAGACTGAGCATGAAACGTGCATTTCTCGGCTTTGACGAACAATTTGTTCTCTAAAAGTCGTTGGAGGACTCGACGTACATGCTGCACATGAACCTGTAAAGACGGAGAGAAAATCAAAATGTCATCAAGGTAGAGGAAGACAAAAACGTTTAGCATGTCTCGCAGAACGTCATTGACCAAAGCTTGAAATACAGCAGGAGCGTTGACCAGGCCGAACGGTAAAACCCGGTACTCAAAGTGGCCCAGCGGGGTATTAAAAGCGGTCTTCCATTCATCACCCTCCTTGATGCGGACTAGGTGATACGCGTTGCGAAGATCCAGTTTTGTGAAGAAGTTAGCTCCCTGCAAGATTTCAAAGGCTGATGACATAAGTGGCAAGGGGTAGCGGTTCTTGACAGTTATGTCATTCAAACCTCTGTAATCGATGCAGGGACGTAACGAGCCGTCCTTCTTCTTCACAAAAAAGAACCCTGCACCAGCCGGAGAGGAAGAGGAAACTATGGTGCCAGCGTCTAAGGATTCAGAGAGATACTTCTCTAACGCCTGACGCTCCGGGACAGAGAGAGAATAAAGCCTTCCCCGAGGAGGAGTAGTTCCAGGAAGAAGCTCAATGCTGCAGTCATACGGGCGATGAGGTGGAAGGGATGCCGCCCGGGATCGACTGAAAACCGCTCGCAAATCGCGATACTCCTCGGGAACTCCTGACAAATCACCTGGCTCCTCCTGAAAAACAGAGACAGAAGACACAGGAAACACAGCAGACACCAAACACTTAGCATGACACGAGAGATTCCATGACAAGATTGTGTTCTTGGACCAGTTAATCTGGGGGTTATGTTCTACCAGCCACGGATGACCCAGCACCACAGGTATATTAGGGGAATGAAACACCAGAAAAGAAATGGTCTCGCGGTGGTTACCGGACACGGTGAGACTCAAGGGGGCAGTAGAATGGTGAACCCTGGCGAGAACCCGTCTATCCAAGGTGTAAATAGTGGTGGGCTCCTGAAGATCAATGAGGGGAACGCCATGCCTAAGAGCCCAGGCCTCGTCCACAAAATTGCCCTCGGAACCAGAGTCAATAAGAGCCTGACAATCTATAGAAGAGTCGGACCAGCGGAGATGAACAGAAAAAATAGTCCGAGAAGGCGGCGGAGGGCTTAGAGAAGATGCGCTCACCAGTAACCCTCGCTTTACTGGGGAGCTTTGTCTTTTAAAGGACAGGAGGTGACGAAATGGTTGTTAGCGGCGCAATAAAGACACAGACGGTTCATAATTCGACGCTAGCGTTCTGAAGCAGAGATCCGGATTCCACCCAGCTGCATGGGTTCCTGGTCCGCCGCAGGTGCAGTAGCAGGGAAGCCGATAGACGATGAGAGAGAAGGCGGGGCCGCTGGACGTGCTCGTCGACGCAACTCAAAACGTTCCTCCACACGTAGAGCCAAATCAATGAGGGGGTTGAGGAAAGATGGTATCTCACGAGCCAGAACCTCATCCCTGATCTCGGCGTTTAACCCTTCGACAAAGCGCGCTACCAGCGCGGGCTCGTTCCAGCCACAAGAGGTAGAGAGCGTGCGGAATTCCACCGAGAAGTCGGCGACAGAGCGTCTTCCCTGACGCAGAGTGGATAACTGACGAGAAGCCTCCGGTCCCCCCACCGAACGGTCGAACACTCGTAACATCTCGTCCTTAAAAAGGGAATAACTGTCGAGGCAGATGGCTTCGGAATTCCAGACCGCTGTTCCCCACTCACGAGCCCGTCCCTTGAGAAGTGAGATGATGTAGGCTATGCGAGTCCGTTGTTCAGAATAAGTGTGTGGCTGAAGCGAAAACACAACTTCACATTGGGTTAGAAAAGACATGCACTCGGTAGGCTCACCCGCATAGCAGGGGGGATTATTCACACGTGGCTCGGAAGCGGAGGAATCAGAGGACCGGACCGGATCTGTTCGAAGAAGATGAAACTGCCCAGACAAATCAGACATCTGGGAAGCCAGCGTCTCAACAGCCTGGCGAGCGGCGGCGAGTTCCTCTTCGTGTCTCCCCAGCATGGCTCCCTGGATCTCAAGCACGTTCTGAATGGGTTGCCCATCAGCTGGATTCATGGTGGTCGGATTATTCTGTCACGAAGACTGCTGCGTGAGGAAACTTCAGGAGACGAAAAGCAGGTTAACAGTCTTTAATGAAAAAACAAGGCAGAGCCGAAACGGCCGATCAACAGAAATGTCTCAAAATGTTCGTGAAGAAACAGAGAAGCGCTCGCAGCAGGTCTCGTGGACTGGAGAAGCGCAGATCCCTCACACCTCTTCTGGACTCAACACAGGTAACCGCTGATCTGGTAAAGTAGCAGGTGGATAACTGACAACTGGACTAGACAGGACATAACAAATAACAGGAGATCAATAGCGGTAACAAACGTGACGGTCAACAATAATCCAACAAACTAGAGTGGAACACAAGAGACTAGAAATAGAGAGAAGCTAATGAAATGATAGAGAACAGGTGCGATAATGAGAAGATGAGAAACAGCTGGGGAAGATAAGTGAATGAAGAGTGAGAGCGAGCAAAAGGGAACAGATACAGAGAATGACCAGAAGAGGGAGACAGAGACCAATAAAACACGAGAAGGGAACCAGGATCATGACAAAATACTTTTGAAAACAGATTCAAATAAGCGGCGATCCTAAATTGCAATATTATTTCCCACTATTACTGTTTTTGACTGTATTTTAATCATATTTCAAAAACAAAAAGAATCTTACTGAACATAGACCTTTAAACAGTATTGTATAATTCCATCTAGGATTAGTTAAAATTATTGGACAGTTATGACTGTTTCTTTCTCTTGTTATATATGCAACTTATATTATATTTCATTGCATGTTGTCTCGGTAAGTAATTTCAAATTTTATTGGTCCAAAATAATTGAATTTGCATATTAACTGTCACAACTCAGTAGAGTCACACAAATTAGTGCTAGCAGCTGACACAATTCTGAAAACTATTGGAACAAATGTATAAATTTTATTCTATAACCTTAAGTACGTATTTGACATCCAATATTTTCTATTTTATATGAGGGTAGTCTTGGATAGATAAAGCGGTAATTAAATAAATGACCTGCTTGACTAAATGTTTTGTCTTTTTCCTTCACAGACTACTCCTTCGGGGGCATTACTGCAAGATGCATCTGCAGTTCGACTGCATCGTTTGTGGTCGGACACTTTGCCACCAGAGGATCACAGGTGGATTGCCAGCAGGCTTTTTAAAATGGGGCCCAAGGGAAAACCAGAGCTTCGAGACAACCTACAGCTCTGGTATTACCCACCACAGCCAGCACTTATTTACAACCAGGCTCCAGCTCCAGACAGATTTTTTTGTCATGCTCTGTTGCTGTGGATGCCGTACAAGCTGTGGAAGATCAAGGCTCTCTGTCCCAATTCTGCCTGCGGGCAGCATCAGCTGATTGGAGGCGGTCTGCACAAAAGGGCACGGCAGGTTCTGGACATCGATAGGATGTACAACATGGTCACAGAAACCCTCATCTGTACCAAGTGTAAAGCCTCGCATGTGTCCTGGAGTCAGACTGTCCTGCAACAGCTGGATCTGGGCCATTGCTCTGAATTTCGGGTCATCCTCACGCGGAAGTAAGGGCACTTTAATTCCACATCCAGTTGATAGCCCATCATCACATATGTTTGCAAATACTTTACAAATCAATTATGTAAAATATATGAATGTGTGGATTTTGCTTTTCCTAAGGTATGCCTGTGATATGAGAGTCATTCGGCTCCTGCGTGAGCGTGGCCTAGGCAACAGTCCCACGCGGGTCATCAAACAGCTGCGTGAGAACCACAGTGTGGAGTGGCTCCAGCGTATGGCCCGGTACACCACCCAATGTGTGGACTTCCTCAAACGACCCGGGGTGTTGCAAATACAATTCCAGGAACCTCCAGAGCCTACAGTGGTCCCAAGCTGCAAGTGGCTGCTCACCGTGTACAGCCAAGACATCCTGACAAGGCTGGATGAAATCCATGCAAGGATAACATCTACGTATGGTTCAGTCTTGAAGATGGATTCCACTAAAAAGGTTAGCAGGGGATTTTTGTTAATTTATGGTGTTTACTGTTATATCATTATCAGAGCATGAGTATCATATTCTACATGGTGTGATGTTTAATTGCATTGCATGCTTCCTGTCATCTACTGCAGATCACTAAGAAGCTGGCTGGGACGGCAAGGGGAACGGGACTCTGGCTTACCTCTGTTGGCAATGAGTTTGGTCAGGTTCTCATGAGTGTGCTGACAGCACAGGAAGGAGCAGGACTGGACATGATGGTCGATGGTCTGGTGAAAAGGTACCAGCAGGCTAGTGTGGATCCACCTGCTGTTTTGTACGTGGACTGTGGCTGCTGCACTGATGTGGGTGAGACCAAGCTGAAAACCAGATTCAGAGGGTGGCCTGATCTCATGATTCGCTTGGACATCTGGCATTTTATGCGCAGGATTGCCATGGGGTGTACAACTGATGCCCATCAGCTGTATCCCATCTTCATGTCACGGCTGTCAGCGTGCATTTTTGAGTGGGATGCGGCTGATGTTTCTATGCTTCGCAAAGCAAAGAGAGAGCTGTTGATATCCCAGGGTTGGCCTGCGCTGACAGATGAAGATGTCAACAAGCATCTTACCAGGAATGAGCTGGCACTCCATTGCCGGAGGAGGACCTGTGGAGAGGAGACTACCATCCTTCTCCTTGAGCGGCTGCTTACAGAGCTCCTGAGCAGCAAGGGCAAAGACTCCCTGGGTGTTCCTCTCCTGGACCGAAAAAGGATGGAGCACATCTGGAATGTCCAGAAGAAGCATGTGAAATGCATTCAAGACCCCCCTGGTGTTGTGCTCTATACAGAGACAGGGAGCCTAAACAAGGGAGGTGTGCTTCTAAAGACCTACAGATGTGCCAGAGGCTCCACTTCTCTCGAGTCCTTTCATTTACACCTGAACCGTTTCATCCCAGGTATTGTCTTTGTCACACACACTGTGCATGTGTAAAGAAAGAGCATTAAGTGTTTTTGTGTGTTCCTTTAACACCTCCTAAACACTGTTGTGTCTATTTACAGGGACCAGTGCAAACAGTCTGAACTTTCAGATTTATCTGCTGGAGGGTCTACACCGGTGGAACCAGGACCGGGAGGCTGCTTCCCTGTCATCGGAGCCATCAGCTTTGCGCAGCTACACAGGAGAACTTGTTCACTGTGTAAACGGCAATTATGAAAAGCTGTTTGGCAGGAAAGTGGTCCCCACGTTTTGTCCCCCTGCTTGTTACACCGGTGAGAATTATTGTATATATTTTTTATTTTATCAACTTGCAATTTCTGTGTAACCTCCATCTATATGTCAGATTTAACCCTATAGAGTCGATTGTATCATAATTTATATGCAAGTTTCTAAAGGACTCTAAATGATCAACATGATCAAAACTTTTTAGGAAACATGCCCTCTGTCGTCAGATTGATTATAGTCTTTTAGTATAATTGTAAAAGTGTCCACCTTCAGCTCGTGCTTCACGTTTCTTTTCATTGTGAAACCTTTACTGATTTTATAAAGTAATTGTAAGAATAACTTTTATATTGTTACTAATATTTAATGACTAGTTACTAGACTGAAGCCGCTTGGGTTCACTTGATTAGAAAATCATGTTACATGTAAATATCAAAATGATCATCAGACTTTTCTCTCAATCATCATTGTATTGCATTTCATTTCATGTTTTGCCCACATAATTAAACGTGTTGGGCCTCTAAATAAAACTGATTTGTTTTTTTTCTCCTTGACGATGAGCTCTATATTCTCACACTATATGAGCTACTACAAAAGCCTAATGTATCAAATATGATACACAACATTCTATTTAATTTCCGTTTGTTTATTGTTTTTATTTCAGGTGAGCTCATTGGAGTGCAGTATCTGTTCCAGCAGACTGGTCAGGCACTGCAGGACATGAATCCTGACTCTGAGCAGACGGCAGAGCTCATTGAGGACCTCAGTGTGGAGGAGCGAGATGAGGGCTTCTGTGACATCAGCGAGGATCACACAATAGCAGATCCGGAGGCTGTTCTGTCACCACCCTCTTCCACACTGACACTGGGTTCTTCCACCCTGGTCACCAGCAGTGTCACACCTGTACTGGGCTCCACATCCCCTTCACTGGTCCCTGACCCCAAACTTGTCCTCACACAGTCTCCTTCATCACCTGGACCCTCAGGGACTGCTGTCACACCTGTTCCCTCTGAAACATCTGTTTCAACTCTCCCCTCAGAGCCAGAGGATGCTGGTCAGGATGTTGATGAAGAAGAGACGGTAAATACTACTCCTTTGTATGTCTTTCAAATTAACTAGAATAATTATGATGAATTAACATCCAGTGCTTTAAATCCAGACTTTCCACATATTTTACATTTAAAAGTACAGCCTAAACTCATTTGTAAGCTGCAAATACACATCAAGTCAAGTCATCTTTATTTATTTGGTGCTTTGTAAAATGTCAAGAATGGCGCTCTCTGCTTTGTACTATACAGTGCTTTACGGTGATAAACAGGAAAATAACACAATCAGTTATGGAATTATGCATTAGACAGATGTGATGTAATAATTGTATTGCATGTTTGAGTTTTTTAATAGGCTGTTGACTACCAAAATATCCCGGGTTATCAAGATGTGGACCAGCTTGCAGAATATCTGGTGGATCTCCGGGACCACACAGCCCTCAGCCTGACCAACCAGGAAGCCAACACCATAATTGCTCTTTGGCAGAACCTGGATGACCGGGACAAGGAACGGGTGGTGTATGACAGTCGATGCCGAAAGAGACTGCTGTGTGGACGCTTCAAGGTCCCGAAGAAGCCCACTCACCCTGGTGTAGAGAGCACCACCAGATGTGTGCTGGGTGCAAGCAGCGCACCTGCTCAGTGGCCTGACTGTTGCCGTCTGGTGGAGACCATCTTCATCAGACTTTGCACTGTCCACCCAAGCCCCAAAAGAAAAGGCAAGGGAGCCCTGTCAAGATGGTCTCTGATCCTGCAAGACTATCGCAGGATAAGGCAGCTTGTACTGGGCAACAGCTTGGTGATGGGAGGAACATCCATGCAGCTGGTGGAGGTTAACCAGAACACCCTGATTCAGTGGTATAACAAAAGACAGAAAAAGCAGGAGCTGTCTGTGCTGCTTCAGGGCATTCAGTTGCCTCAGCCCCTCCCTGTAGCTCATGAGCCTCTCCAGGTAGCCAAACGTCTACGGACTGAGCCAGAACAACCAGGGGAGCAGCACCAGTACAAGCTACCAGAGAGCACAGCTGGTCAGGCAAAGCAGAGGCAGACTTCTGTTGGGCGACCCCCTCTCAGACCCAAGGCACCAGCGCAGAGTCAGACGTTGCTGACACCATCTGCATCTGGAGCATCACTGCAGATGGTACCAAATATACTTATACCATCAGCACCAGGTTTCCAGGGTGTGCCAATGTTCCAGGCTGTGCCAATGTGCCAGGGTGTGCCAATCTTCCAGGGAGTGCAAATGATCCAGGGCATCCCAATGGCCCAGGGGATGCAAATGGTACAGCCACTGTTACAGCCAACAGCTGTACACGGCACCTGCTTACCCGCTTCACCAGCTGCCAATCCAGACGCCATGCCCAAGAGACCCTACAGGAGAACCGTAGAGGCCAACACTTGCAAAAAATGTGGGCAATTTAAAACAAGTGCAACAGGACATGACCAGTACAGGGGCAGGGTGTACTGCCCACAGACTGAGACTGTTTCAAAAGAGGTGTGGTTAGAGGAAATGCGGAGAACCATTTCCAAATAATGTATATATTTCCATGTATATAGCATCATGTATATAGTGTGAACAGTTGTTTAAATAGTTAATACTTGTGTTGAATATTATTTAACTGTTTTTTTAACGTTATTTAACATTTTAACTTTTTATTTCTTGTTTTTGAAAACCTATTTAACTCTTCATTTTATTTATTTATTTTTAAAACATGTTACCAGTATTTAACATTTTAATATTCATTACTGTTCTGTTGGCATGACTGGAAAATAAAAACAAATTGGCAAGTGATTTCTTTTTGACTTTGACTTTCATATAACACTAGTTCATCAGAACACTGCAACAATATAACTTTTGTATATAAAAAATATAATTTATACATTTTGTTATTCTTGTGATTGACATTTTCAGCATATTAGTTACTATTTAATGGGTTGCATCTTTGTTCATTACAAATAACAGATTTGCAAGTGTCTTGTTTGAATGTAACCTAAAAAAATAGTTAATCAGATCAATAATAATACAACAACTACTAAATAATAACACTGTTCCATTGGCAATTATATATTTTTATGAAAGAATACCAAAGAAACACAACACACAAATTACATATGTATATTTTATTAACACTGGAACAGTATGCATTCAAAAAGAATTTGCTTATTTACTTTTACTTTCATATAACACAATATTTCATCAGTACACTGCACCAATATAACATTTGTATTTAAAAAGATAATTTGTCCATTTTGTTATTCTTGTGACAGACATTCTTCATATTAGTTACTATTTAATGGGTTGCATCTTTGTTCGTTGCATAATAATGCAAATAACATTTTTTTTTAATGAAAGAATATCAAAAAACAACAAACAAATTACATATGTATATTTTATAAACACTGGAACAGTATGCATTAAAAAATTGAGCTTATTTACTTTTACTTTATTATAACAATATTTTATCAGTACACTGCAACAACATAACATTTGTATGTAAAAATATAATTTGTACATTTTGTTATTCTTGTGAAACATTTTACAGCATATAAGTTACTAATTAATGATTTGCATCTTGGTTCATTGCATAATAATGCAAATAACATTATTTTTCATGATAGAATATCAAAAAACACAACAAACAAATTAAATATGTATATTTTATTAAAACGGGAACAGTATGCATTCAAAAATAATGATTATTTATTCAAATAATAAATATTACAAAAAGTTGTCTTTAGCTGGATTCGAACCCCGGTCTTGGTGCACACCTGCAATAGAAAACAGTGTGATATAAATGCGTGATTTTCACACACGAAGAAACCGGAAAATGTATCATAAGATCTATGCTAATGAAGGCATATCTTTGAACATCAAATTTCAGCCTTTCTTTTCTTCATTTTTTCTTTCTCTTCTTCCCCCTCTCTTTTTCTTCCTTCCCCCTTTTCTTCCCTTCTTCCCCACCTTTGTTGGACTATTGTTCCCCAGCTTGAACGCAGCGCCTTAGACCGCTCGGCCATCCTGACATGACAACCAGTGGTGAGCAGCATTTTTGGACCTACACGGAATGGCAGATGATCTAGAATCTAGGGATTCACCGCTCACCTGAGTCAGAGCACATGACTCGTTGGCGCAGTTAGGCAGCGCGTCAGTCTCATAATCTGAAGGTCGTGAGTTCGAGCCTCACACGGGGCAGAATGGTGCTTTTTGATACACGGGACCGTGTAAATAAAGGAGCTGCTTTCTGTATTCCCTTTTATGCCTTTGTCCATTCTTTCATATGCACTGTAATTGAAATCCAGTGTTTTTTTAAGACTAATGTTGAACAAATGCAGTAATAGTATTACTCTCATATTCATGTCATATGTGTCAGTGTTGTTACAATGTTTTGTTAAGGCTTATATCATTCTTTCATTCTAATGGCATGTCTTGTTAATGCTAATGTAATGTTTTACATGACATTCCTTGAATCTTGTGTCATGACACTCCACCCCATGCCCCCAAACCCATGACATTTCATTCCAAGAAATTTCCAAGAATCCTTGCCATGAAATTCTACTGCATCTTCTTCCGGTAAACATCACAACATGTTATTTCGTGAAATTCAGTTGAATCCGATTCAATCAACATGTCCATTTTTTCTGAAATGTCATGACTTGAAATTCCAAGTGCCATAGAATCCCATACATTGCACTAAAGTGTTACTTTAAAGGTCATGTACTGCAGGTCAGTGTTACTTTAATGTTTGGTTAATTGCAGTGCTTTGTCAACATTACTGCATTTCTGGATAAACTTGCCAGAGGGTTAAAGACTCTAGCTTGAGCCCGCAGCCAAAGGTTAGGTTTGTCAGAAGTGGGATTCGAACCCACGCCTCCAGGGGAGACTGCGACCTGAACGCACAGCAAGTGCCTCGTTGGCGGTACCTGACAACCGTGCGTCTGTAAAGTCTATCCAATACAATGTCGAGCTCCATCTTTTACAAAACCAATTACGTTACGAACTCCATTTTTGGCCGTCCAATGAAATGTCAAGGTCCATTTTTCAAAGACAAATCACCGCACATAGTCCATTTTTGTCCATCTTTGAGTTTGAGCAGATTCCATCCAATCTCCGCTAATATTCTCTTTTTTGGCCGTCCAATGAAATGGCAATGTCCATTTTTCATACACCAATCACCGCACGTTGAGCATAAATGCTTCACCGCTGTAATTTATATTCCGCTCAGGTAACGTTATGTTATTTATAGTTATTGTATTTATTGTTAATAAACATTTTCTGTATTTTAGGAATAGCAAGATTGCTCCTTAAAACGATCAGGTAAGTTAACGTTAGCTGTAATTGTAAGTAATAGGGTATAATTGTCAAAGCTCAATTTGTAATGTAAATAGTTTTTTTCGATTTTGTCTGACTTTGTGTAACTTCAGTCAGCAAGCAAAACTTATTTTTTTTGTATAGGTAATGTTAGCTAACGTTACGTTAGCTATAGCTAACGTTATCATCGAGCTTGGCAATTGTACATTTTTGTCAGTAACGAAACTTATTTTCAAACAGAAAATGTCCAAACAACAATCCAAAAGCCACAAGGCTATGGATGATACTGAGTGGGTCTCGCGCTTTAGGTCTTTTGCCTCCACTGGTGTCTGGCCATCAGATGCAGGTAACCGACCTGCTCCAAGGCAAAATAAGTGGTACAGTCTGTATCAGAAGGTATGTAGAAAAAGTATCAAAAGGAATATATATATATATATATATATATATATATTAATTTTGAGTAGTACACATATTATATTTTCAGTATGTACAGTATGAGCATAAAACAAGAACTTGTTCAAATAAATATAAGTGGCATCTTTTGTTTTGTTTACAGATAGAGAAGTGCCCTCTTCAGCTGAGAGGATAGCTAACGCTTTTCTCCCAGCCACAGATGTGTTTGTGTGGATTTCATCCTCATAAGGTAGGCTAATTTGGGCTCTTTCAGTTTAACTACAGTTGATGCAGTGTGCACACAATATAAAGATGTGGTATTTCTTAACATTAATGTATTCTTGGACAATTTCTGTTGTTTCTATCTGGGGTGGTTTGGCAACAGGTCTGTTCCACAGCAGAGGAAATTGCGTAGTAGGTAAAAGAAGGTCATAAGGTTGAAACTAACTACATCACTAATAACTGAATAAAAAACCCACATCTAAATTTGTCACGTCATTTGCATGAAAGGGGTTCTTATACATTATTGTTTATACTATTAACATAGAATAGAACAGTAGTATTGTGCTTTCTTTAAATCACTGGTGATTTTGTCCATCATCTTTCTAAGTCTTTCATACTGTATTTCATACTGTATATATGCACTGTTTAATACATTTTTGTTATGCAGCAGCAAGAGCCTACAGCCTCATCTAGACCCACAAGCAGTGCAGACCAATCAACTAGTGGTCAATGTAGCTCCTTAATGGTAGGTAGATTTTATAGCTTTATGTGAGAGAGAATTCATAACGGAAATATTTTATTTATATATTCTTGTCATATTTCAGCTCCCAACCATTGCTCCAGTAGAACGTCCCACAGCTGACACTACACCCGCAAGTTTGGTGAAAAGGCCCAAGCTCACCCTTTCCTCGGTACATATGATGGCATGTGTTTTAAAATGGTTCACAGTTGTCATATTAATACTTCTCTCTTTAAAGTTTAATAAGTCCAGATTTGGTGGAAAGCATGTGGAGGGTGCAAAGCCAAATTTACATGTTGGACGGAAAGCTCATGTAAGTAATGAATAATTATTATTTCTTTGCTACAAAAAAAATTCCAATGATACTATTTTTTTATACCTTGTATTTTTAGACTCATTCAACCACTGCTACAAATGCAGCTGCCCGTGTGTGTGAGGCTCCAGTGCTAGCAGGTGGTCCTCCTCAAACCATCTCTCCACCACAGCCTCCAAGTGCAGAATCATTTTTTCTTGCTCCTCCATTACCGCCTCCAAAACAACGGCATCGGCCAGTGGAGGGGCAGAGTTTAGGAGTGAATGTGGTAAAACATTGCACTTGTTACTATGTTTGGTTAGTATTTTTTTGTCTTTATTTGACCTGTCCTTTTCTGTCTACAGAGCGCATTCCAGCCTGAGCACTCTGCTGCAGTTCCTCTCCTGTGGCCTAAAACCATGCCCCAGGAGGATCACCAACGGGTCTCCACAGGATTGTTCAGAGTTGGTGCTCGTGGGAATTTGGAGCTCCAGGACCATCTCCAGTTGTGGTATTTCCCTCCACAGCCATCCCTTATTTACCACCAGGCACCAACATCAGCCAGATTTTTTGCCCATCCCTTACTGCTGTGGATGCCGTATAGGCTGTGGAAAGTCAGGCTGCTGTGCGCGGACCAAGCCTGTAAAAGCCCTCTGACTAGTGGAGGTCTTCACAGACGGGTGCGTCAGGTCCTTGACATTGACCGCTTTTACAACCTGGTCACAGAGACTCTGATTTGCTCCAAGTGCCGCCGCAGCTACCTGTCTTGGAATAGGGAAATACTTGAGCAGCTGGACATGGCCCATCGTTCTGAGTTTAGGGTCATTCTTACCCGCCGGTATGTTACATTATTGTGTGATTTTTGTCAGTTGCTTATCCATGTATATTTAATTTATTTCTTATTACAGATATGCCTGTGACATCAGGGTGATACGCCTCCTACGGGAACGTGGTCTGGGGAATGGCCCTGTCCGACTGATTGGCCAATTGAAAGAGAACCACAGTGAAGAGTGGCTGAAAAGGGTTGCGCGGTATACCAGCGAGTGTGCTTCTTTTACCAGCAAAAGTTGCCTGATGCCACCAACATTTGAAGAGCCTCCCCAACCTGTGGCAATTCCCAGCTATAAGTGGCTTTCAGTGGTGTACAGCCAAGACATCCTGTTCAGGCTGGAGGATATCAAGGCTAGTATCACCTCCACTTATGGATCCTTCTTAAAACTGGATTCCACCAGAAAGGTACATCTTTAATTATTATAGTATTGAGGTTATGCAAATTCTATTTATATTTAAATCTAAATAGAAATGGAACCTCAAATGAATGAACAACTTAAACAATAACATAAGATGGAATGTCAAATTGAGGGACAATTCAAAGATTAAAACAAGAATAACATTGCAGAGATAACCACTAAATTTTTTTATGACATTACACGCATAAGCTCTATATTAATGCAATAGAACCATTGAAGGTGTTGCTACTATTGGTTTAATATATATGTTTGTTTTAGATCACCAAAAAGCTCTCAGGACCGGCAAAAGGCACTGCACAGTGGCTGACATCCGTTGGTAACGAGATGGGTCAAGTGCTCATCAGTGTCTTGACTGCTGGTGAGGGACCAGGTTTGGATCTTATGGCAGCTGGCTTGGTAGAGTATGTTACCTGTAATACATTTTCACTTACATGTAATTTAACTTGTCTAGAATTTACTATTTACAATTTGCATTTGTAATTTACTGTTGTTTGATGATGAAATTCTTTAATTATTTTTGATAATTATTTCTCGCAGGTATAAAGCTGCAGGTGTAGACCCTCCTGTTGCTCTCTATGTGGACTGTGGCTGCTGCAAGGATGTGGGTGAGACCAAGCTGAAGGCCAGATTTGCTGGATGGCCTAACTTGATTGTTCGCCTCGACATCTGGCACTATATGCGACGCCTGGCTGTGGGATGCACCACTGATGCACACCAGCTCTATCCCACTTTCATGGCTCGCATATCAGCATGTATTTTTGAGTGGGATGCTGCTGATGTCAACAAGTTGAGAGAGGCAAAAAGAGCACAGCTAAAAGAGCAAGGCCTGATGGCTCTGACGGAGAAGCAGCTAGATCGGCACATAAAAAAAGAAGAGTTAGAGCTGCACTGCAGGAGGAGGACTCGTGGAGAAGACCAAACCATCCGGCTTTTGGATCAGCTCATCAGTGAGCTCATCAGTGACAAGGGTAAGGATGCCCTTGGTGTTCCTCTTCTGGACCCCATCAGAATGCAGCACATCTGGCGTGTTCAGAAGAGACATGTTAAGTGCATTCAGGACCCACCTGGTGTGGCGCTGTACACACAGACTGGCACCATCACCAAGGGAGGAGTGCAACTGCAGACACTGCGCTGTGCCAGAGGTTCTACATCTTTGGAGTCATTCCACTGTCACTTAAACCGGTTCATTCCAGGTACGTCCAACTCAATAATGTTTATGTTTAACAGAAATACTTGACCTTATTCCTTTTTGCCGTTTTTTTGTATTTACTTTAGGAAACAGTGCAAACTCGCTCAACTTCCAGATCTACCTACTAGATGGGCTACATCGCTGGAACCACAACAGGGCAGCAGCTGCTCTGGAGGCAGAGACCTCGGGCCTGCGCACATACTCGGGCGAGCTGGTTCACAGCGTGAATAAAGATTATGAGAAGGTTTTTGGCAGGAAGCTGATTCCTTCTTTTACACCACCCGCAAAGTACACAGGTATTTGTATTTAATATTGTATGTTTATGCTCATAGTTCTTTCTATGTTTCTATGTAGTTTTTTTTTTTTTTTTTAATATTGGTTTTGCATTTTCAGGTGAGCTGATCGGAGTGCAGTACCTGTTGAGGCAGAACAATGAACCTCTACAGTGTATGGCGCCAGACTCCGAGGAGGCAAATACATTGCTGGAGCAGTTGGAAGAGCCAGTAGAGACTGATGAGGGCTTTGAAGAACTTGAACATATTGAGGTCACTCTTGCCGATTTACTTTTGGACACATCTGATATGATCTCAGTGCTACCTGCTTCTTGTGCTCCTGAGCTTTCTGGTCAGTCCGCTCCTCCTGCCCAGTCCACTCACCTGCTGGGGGTCCCATCTGCACCCGCTCCTCCTGTCCAGTCCACTCACCTGCTGGGGGTCCAACATGCGTCTGCTCCTCCTGTCCAGTCCACTCACCTGCTGGGGGTCCAACATGCGTCTGCTCCTCCTGTGCAGTCCACTCACCTGCTGGGGGTCCAACATGCGTCTGCTCCTCCAGTCCACTCACCTGCTGGGGGTCCAACATGCGTCTGCTCCTCCAGTCCAGTCCACTCACCTGCTGGGGGTCCAACATGCATCTGCTCCTCCTGTCCAGTCCACTCACCTGCTGGGGGTCCAACATGCGTCTGCTCCTCCTGTCCAGTCCACTCACCTGCTGGGGGTCCAACATGCATCTGCTCCTCCTGTCCAGTCCACTCACCTGCTGGGGGTCCAACATGCGTCTGCTCCTCCTGTCCAGTCCACTCACCTGCTGGGGGTCCAACATGCTTCTGCTCCTCCTGTCCAGTCCACTCACCTGCTGGGGGTCCAACATGCGTCTGCTCCTCCTGTCCAGTCCACTCACCTGCTGGGGGTCCAACATGCGTCTGCTCCTCCTGTCCAGTCCACTCACCTGCTGGGGGTCCAACATGCATCTGCTCCTCCTGTCCAGTCCACTCACCTGCTGGGGGTCCAACATGCGTCTGCTCCTCCTGTCCAGTCCACTCACCTGCTGGGGGTCCCATCTGCAGCCGCTCCTCCTGTCCAGTCCACTCACCTGCTGGGGGTCCAACATGCGTCTGCTCCTCCTGTCCAGTCCACTCACCTGCTGGGGGTCCCATCTGCACCCGCTTCTCCTGTCCAGTCCACTCACCTGCTGGGGGTCCCGTCTGCACCCGCTCCTCCTGTCCAGTCCACTCACCTGCTGGGGGTCCAACATGCGTCTGCTCCTCCTGTCCAGTCCGCTCACCTGCTGGGGGTCCAACATGGGTCTGCTCCTCCTGTCCAGTCCACTCACCTGCTGGGGGTCCAACATGCATCTGCTCCTCCTGTCCAGTCCACTCACCTGCTGGGGGTCCAACATGCGTCTGCTCCTCCTGTCCAGTCCATTCACCTGCTGGGGGTCCCGTCTGGGTTACCTGGACAATCTACATCTTCAGAGCAAGTTGTAAGAGAAATACCAGTATGCTTTATATTTATTGATGTTTGACCTTCTTGAAATACTTCAAATCTAATGTAATACTTCCTCCTAGGCCGTGGATGAACAGAGTTTGGCAGGAATAGATTGTGTTGATGAGCTTGCGGAATACTTGGTGGAGCTAAGAAATGAAAAAGGCCTCACTCTTACCAATCAGCAGGCCAGCACCATTGTGGGTCTTTGGCAGAACTTGGAGCAACACGATAAGGACCGGATTTCTTACGCTGCCTGACATCAGGAGAGACTGCTCACTGGTCGGTTTAGGTCTCCGAAAAAGAAGGCTGTATTTGCAGGAGTTGAAAGCACAAAAAGGTGTGTACTTGTTTCTACTGGTTCAGCTGCTCAGTGGCCAAACTGCAGCCGTCTTGAAGAAACAATATTTATCACATTGTGAAACATTCATAATAGCCCCAAGAAAATTGGACACCAAACCCTTTCAAGATGGTCACTAATTCTAAATGATTATAAAAAGATTTGACAGCTCATTTTAATCAACGGCATTATTATGAAAGATACAACTCTGCAACTTGTTACTGTAAATCAGACCACGTTGATACAGTGGCAAAACAAAAGATTCAAGGCACAAGAAGTTGCAATTCTGATGCAAGGGTTGGTACTGCCTGATGAACGCCCTGTTGCCAGTGAACCACTACTCCCAGTAAACACTAGGCCCACTCAAGTCACACCACACATGCATGAACACACTTACAACATGCCACCTGACACGGCTGGGTTGGCAAAAACCAAGCTAGTTGTCAAAGATAGAGCTGAGCTGAGAACCATACAGACAAAACAACATACAGCTCAGCCAGGAGTTTTTTACATGCCACTAATAGTGCCACCAACCACTACAGCAAGTAGCATTCTGCTTCTGCCGCCACCCCAGACCACTGCACCCAGTAGAGTTTGCACACCACATTCTGAGAGCACAACTGGCCCTTGTCAAATGCAAGACACTCCACAAAAGGAAAAGCGTAAATACACTAGAACAGTCACAGCCAACAGATGCACTAAATGTGGAGAGCCACGCACCACAGACACTGGCCATAGCCAGTTCAAAGGCAGAATTTACTGCCCAAACAGGGAGACCCTAACCAAAGAGCAGTGGCTTAGAATGATGAGAAAATAGTACATTATTGTATTTTATGTTGTGAAGATTTTGTTTTTATTATAGTAAAATATTTAGTTGTTTTGCAAAACTAATACCGAAATAATTGCACTATTTTTTATTTGATTTTTTTATTTTTTATAAATTTTTTTTATTCAATTTGATTGTGATTCATTGTGCTGCCCACAACATATACACAAACTATTTTATTTGTTCTAGGTTGATGGGTTGTATATAGTTCAGTTCTGTTTGTTTGTTTTCTTTTTACTTGTAAAATTTTTTTACTCATTCCTAACGAGATCAAAGAATTTCAAACGAGGTCCGAACACAGGTCCAAACAGTCTAGGTCACGTGACGCGAGAGGAGGCGCGGTTATCGCTTTAAAGTGGCGGCCATTTTTTCTACAACACAAACACAAAATCAACACAAACACATCAACACAAAACACGGGAAAAAGGTTTGGAAACTTGGGTTATATCATGCTAATATTTATAGCAGTTAGCGTCTAAAGTCATACATTTCCTGTCCAGAGCCAGCTGTGTTGTGAGGACAAATAGCGTTGCTGTTCAATACTCGCTGTAGCAGCTAGGCTACATACTAGCACTGTGTGGTGGCTATGGTGCGGATATTGGTGATATGACAGAATCAGAAGACCAATAATAACTAATTTATTTGTTTATTAGTTATGCCTCGTAAAGCATATAAAGGAGATTTAAAGGCTCAGTTCTATGTCATATTTCTATGTTCTGAATCACTGTGTTGTGTTTGTTTCCTCATTCTGTTTAGAAGATAACTGAGTCTTTAAATCTCCTTTATATGCTTTACGAGGCATAACTAGTCCTCACTTTAGATGAGCTCACAAAATAGTTAACTGACCACTACTAAATGCTTTATAACAACTTGAATTAACCCTAAATTACAGTAGAAATACATGTAAATAAAGCATTTACTAACACACTAAGTAACTATTACTATGTCTAAATAATCATATGTATGAATGTACATTTCAATAGTTTATTAATCATTTACATACACTTTCTAAGTGATCTTATGAACCACTGACAGTTCCTACATAACTGGTTTGTAAATAATGCAATACTTCATTTAGAAATGATAAATTGATAAATAATGTAAAAGTATGAAAATACAATTTTTAACATTATAGAAATGCTTTTAAATCAAGAATAAAGCATTTATAGCTGTATTTATAAAATATGTTAATGTTTTATCTAGTGCTGTCAAACGATTAAAATATTTAATCGCGATTAATCGCATTAATGCCATAGTTAACTCGCGATTAATCGCACATTTTTATCTATTCTAAATGTCCCTTGATTTCTATTTGTCTCATTATTTTTTCTAATTTTAATGCTCTTATCAACATGGAAAAGTGGATCAGCAGTAAGTTTGTTCTTAGCTGTGGTATCCATGTGCTTCTGTCTGAAGTCATCCATTGTAGAGCTTAGATCGGGCCCAAAAAATCAAGCCCGACCCGAGCCCGTGCGCATTCTGTCCGAGCCCGGCCCGGCCCGACACATAAACTGTAATTATGAGCCCGAGCCCGATTTAAACCCGTACATTTTTTAATACGTGAGTCGTTATAACTGACGTTCTCAACTACTTTCTATGTTACTTTCTCCCGCCCGCAACATTTTTGTCCCGCTCCCGCCCGCAAATAGACTCTTTTTTTGTAGGCTACCTCCAAATACTTTCGCCTACGTGTCGCCACCATACACATCAGCATAAATGCTCCGGATAAATTATTTGTTATTAAAGCATTAACACACAAACCACTGTTATAACATAAAAGCAAGCAGGCTACTGAGTGCATGGTTTGGCATGACTGAATGAGCGCAAAGTGCGCTCCCTTAATAATTCCTAAAAAGCTGACATTAGTTCATCGCAATCTCACACATCTGTTATTATCAATGAAGCTGACTGCACAATGCATCTTCCATAATATATACACTTTGTTTGTTATAATTAGAGGATTTGCCAGCATACAGAATTCAGCACTGAACAAAAAGTCTGCTTTGAGCAGTGAGGGGAGTCTATTTTAAATGCTTCTGATTGCCCATTGCGTTCAAAATCAACACATATGTCTGTGATTGGCTACATCGCTCAACGCTGCAAACATGTTATAAAAAGAAACTCTGGCCTGTAAATCGTTTCTATTTTGTTTTAGTTGTTCGAGTTGCTTTTCTGCAACATATGAATAAAAATGTATAAGTTTTTATGTTTTATTCATAGATATTTCTAGCTAGCTCACAGATTTAGTGCATTACCGCTCGAGCCCACCCTCGCACTCGGCCATCAAATCTAGTCCCGCGCCGCACTCCATTGCGTTGAGAGTGCACGTCTCTAGATCGGCGTCTCGCGCTCGCGCCATCCACTCAAAACGTAACGTTAGCCTACTACTCTTTGGCCGGCGCGCAAGCCCAAACAAGTACGTGCGGCGTGCCTGTTGTTTTGTTTCCGGTCTAGCTATCCGGTGTGATGTTGTAGTTTTTCTAACGTTACTAGCTGTTGCAACAGCATGTGAAAAAAATACAAAGTTTGCTAGGCCAAAAAGAGCGTTAATCTCACGATAAAAAAATTGACGCCGTTAAAATGTGTTTGCGTTAACGCCGTTAATAACGCGTTTAACGCACAGCACTAGTTTTATCACAAAATGTATGAAATGCTGTTGCATTTAAGTGTTGGCTGAATTAACCAATTTACATAAACAAATGTTGATTGACACGTTTTTAACGATTTAAAAAAAGTTTTAGTATTTCTTACTTTGTTTCAAGTTTAAGTGTTGGAAAGAAAAATGATACCGAGGCTGGTTTTCATGGTAATCCTGAAAAATATTGCAGAATGTCCTTCCGTCTAACAGTATGTCATTCCGGCTAACAATGACACAGGAAATTAATTTAACCCGTATTTGTGTGTTAGATTACACAATTCATTTTTTTTTTTGTTGAGTTAAGGATAAAACAAGTCTTATTTACTTTATTGGAAAACATTTGTAAACATTTCCCAGCTTTTTTTTTTTATTTGGTTCTAAATTTTGAGCTATCAGCAGCCAAAAATGAGCCCATGTCTATATGAAATCCCAAATTGATTATATTAATTATTATTAAAATGTAGTTTTCCAAGCACTAATTGTTTGTTGAGCTCCAATTATGGATATCAGTACATTTGTATATGCCAACAATGGTAGCAATGTAATTAATTTAAAAATTCATTACGTTACCCAGGAATTTTCATGGGGAAAAATAACTGATTCACCAAAAAAAAGGGTTAATTACATTCTTGAAATGTGTACATGTAATTGCTTTACATACACAACACTCTAATAAGTATATAAAGTCCTAAAATTTGAATTTTCTGCCAGTTTTATTTTTTTTAATATGAATGATTTTTTTTTACATGTATTTATGTTATGTATGTATGAATGTATGTATGTATGTATGTATGTATGTATGTATGTATTTGACATGTATAATTTCCTCTGTTTGTCTGTCTGTCTACACACATAGCCTAGCTTGACATTAACCTGTTTTATATTTAATGTTTGCAGATGACTAAGACAGGAAAGCCAGATAGTTACTGGAGGGACATCTGCTTAAAATATGCCCATGGCCAATACCACTTTTCAACTGGCAAACGGCCAGGGGCCAAGAAATGGAAAAAGGCATTGGAGAAAATTGATGCTTGCCCCCTGCAGAGCCATTCTAATAAGGATCTGTTTGGGAGAAGCCTTCAGTGCTCTTGTGGGTTCCACAAGGTAGGTGAAATTTACTATTTTTTACTAATTGATTGTTTGTTTGTTTGTTTTTTCCTCTGGTGAGCTTCAGTGATTTTGCAGTAATGCCTAATGTTTTCAAAGCCTGTCTGCTTTTTTTGTCTTTTTTCTAGTTGTTTTCTAGTAGCATGTCTGAATAAACATTATTCTATTCATTATTCTATTTTAAGTCATGATGAGTCACTGTAGCATGTGGATTTATTTATTGAACAATATGTATCTGTACAATTCTGGATAAAACTAGTAGTGTAGGATTCTTAGTTGCATGTAGCATGTCCCTCTTTTTGTAATTCCCCCCCCCCCCACCAAGCCAGCAGATATGTCATCAGGTGCTGGGTCCAGTGAGGCAGGAGGAGTTGAGACGGAAGCAGGGCGAGTCAGCACGGAGTTAGGGAGAGGAGGCATGGAGACATGTAGAGGAGACACGGAGGCAGGGAGAGTCCGAGACGACACGGAGGCAGGGAGAGTCCGAGACAACACGGAGGTAGGGAGAGTCCGAGGCGACACGGAGGCAGGGAGAGTCCGAGACAACACGGAGGCAGGGAGAGTCCGAGACGACATGGAGGCAGGGAGAGTCCGAGACAACACCGAGGCAGGGAGAGTCCGAGACGACACGGAGGCAGGGAGAGTCCGAGACGACACGGAGGCAGGGAGAGTCCGAGACGACAGGGAGGCAGGGAGAGTCCGAGACGACACGGAGGCAGGGAGAGTCCGAGACAACACAGAGGCAGGGAGAGGAGACACAAAGGCAGGGAGAGTCCGAGACAACACAAAGGCAGGGAGAGTCCGAGATAACACAGAGACAGGGAGAGGAGACACAGAGGCAGGGAGAGGAGACACAGAGGCAGGGAGAGGAGACACAGACACAGGAGCATCAGTGGCAGGACAGGGAGTGCAGTGGTACAAGTGCAACCAGCTTGTGGAGGCAGAGAAATTTTCAGAGCACCTGTCTGACCACCACACGGAGGAGATGTGTGACACCTGTGGGGCCAAGGTGCAGGGTACTGTTGGTCTTTTGAACCATATCCAACTGGTTCACTATGCAGCATTCATAATGCCATGACCGCAAAAGCTACCACCAAAGCACTACAAAAGCACTACCACCACAAAAGTGCTACCATCACAGACAACGCCATCTCTGCTCCCTCCGTTAAGTAGCTCTGCCATGCCACACCACACTGCAACTTTACCAACTTCAAAACCAAAACCAACTTCAAACAATTGGAAAGGTTTTCTTCCTGAGCAGTTTCGGAGAGTAGGACAGGAAGCAGATCAGGTGTGGATTGACAAATGCCTATATGAGCCTACAGGCCAGCTGACACCAAAAATCCAAGCCTGCTGGTTTCACCCCTCACTGGAGCCCAAACCATCTCCTCCTGAGCCTGGGTGGTACTACCGGCAGAGGATGTTCATCTGGGCACCAATGAGGATGTGGGGGATTCCTTTAAAATGCCCACAATGTTCCCGTAAAATGAACAGCTCAGGGATCTACAGAAAGGTCAGGGAGGTGATTGATGTAGATAGCCGCTATTACCTAGTGGGAGGGGACTATCCACGTTGCAGCAAGTGCTCTCAGCCAGTCTGTCCATGGAGCCAGGATATACTCTCTCAGGTGGATGTGGCACACAGGAGCCTGTTCCCCGCTGCCCTCACAACACAGCTGGCTCTGGACAGGAAATGTATGACTTTCCTGAAGCCAAGGACCAGTGGTAACAGTTCCTCCTACCTCCAGTCTGCAATAGAGGAAGCGCACAGCAAAGAGTGGGCACGGCAGACTATCCGCTACCTCTCAGACTGTGAGCATCACATGAAGATGGCTACCTTCGTCCCCTCTGCAGCTGTATATCTTCCTCCACCACCCTTCAGGCCCCTTCCACTTGCTCAATGGTTCGAGACGGTCCACTCCAACGAAATCCTCAGCCATGTGGATGAGATGAAGGGAGTGATCACTTCTACCTATGGTAGAATTCTTAAAATGGATTCAACAAAGAAGGTTAGGGTTTCAACAGTAAAAAAGTATATCAAATAGAACATGTATAATTACAACAAAACAGGAAATTGGAAATTGGACATTGCTTGTGTTTGTTTTAAAGATCACCAAAAAGCTGGCTGGCGGGAGCGGGGACAGTGCTGCATGGATGTCAAACATCGGCAATGAGTTTGGCCAGGTGTTGAACTCTGTTCTGACGACGGGTGAAGGTGCAGGGTTGGAAGAGTTGTGCCAAGGCATCGTCACTCGGTACAAGAATGCGGGCCAAGCTGAACCTGAGGTCATCTATGTCGACCGGGATTGCTGCAGCCAGTCAGGTGGGTGAAAAACTTTCTCACTCTCTCACTCACTCTCACTCACTCACTCACTCACTCACTCACTCACTCACTCACTCACTCTCACACTCACTCAGTCTCTCTCACTCACTCTCTCTCTCTCTCTCTCTCACTCACTCTCTCTCACTCTCACTCACTCTCTCACTCTCACTCACTCTCTCTCTCTCTCTCTCTCTCTCTCTCTCTCTCACACACACACACACACTCTCTGTCTCTCTCTCTCTCTCTCTCTCTCTCTCACACACACACACACACACACACACACACACACACACACACACACACACACACACACACAGAGTTTACTTAATCATGGTGTAAGTACAGGTGTTGTGGTCTATGTTATTAAGAATGGTTGTTTTTCAGAGGTGTGTCTTCAGTGGCTAAGCTCTTTCACCCATGGAAGTCTGCAGTGCGCTTAGACAGCTTCCATTTCATGAGACGCTTTAACTGCGGGCTCACTACAGAACACCACCCTCTCTATGGCACCTTTTGTGCCAAGCTTTCCTCCTGCATTTTTGAATGGGACCAGGAGGATGTGCAACGCCTGAAGGACGCCAAGAGAGCGGAGTGGAAGAGCAGCCACAGCGGACATGCTCCCACTGAAGAACAGCTCGTGGCCACCATCAGCCCAGGGGAACTAAAGAGACACTGCAGGAGGAGGACGCGTGGAGTAGAGGAGATAAGGAGCATGATTTCAGGGCTGCTGGAATCAGTGTGGGAGCTGACAGACACCACAGGGCTGCGTCTGGTGAGCCATGACAGCATGCGCCATGTGTGGTAAGTGCAGCAGAAGCACCTGGAGTGCCTCCAAGACCCTGCAGGTGTTGCACCGTACACAAAGGTGCGGACACTCCAGAAGGGCGGCAAAGAGCTGGACATCCTTAGGTGTGGTAGGGGGTCCTCCTCCCTGGAGAGTTTTCACCGACATCAGTGTGCTTTTATTCCAGGTACATTTGCATCAAGACATACTGTATTGTATGTATTTTTTAAATGTTATTTTCTGTTATGTGTTGTAATTATTCAAAATAACACAATTTCCACTGTCGGGTATTCATATGTATTCACTTTACAATAATGGTTGATAATAATGAACAATAAAAAACAGAGTATTTTGTTTCTTAGGCTGGCAGTGCAATGCTGTACACATGCAAATGTACATGCTGGAGGGGGCATCAAGATGGAACATGGGCCGGGCCAAGGAGGCAGTAGATGTGGAGGGGGCCTCAACCCTAAGAAGCTTTGATGTTCGCTTGATGTCCCACCTTAATAACTTAAGCCAGCGTGTCCATGGTTGTGCTCTGGTGCCAGAGTTCACCCCACCCGGAAAACCTACTGGTAAGAGAGATCTCAGAGCAACACTGGTTGACCAGAGTATTACATGCCCTCCTCCTCTTTTTCTTAGGCACCCCCCTACTCAGAGGACATGCATTTCTTGGGTGCGAAGATTGTGCTATTCATGTAGGAGATGGATGTGTGTATGTATGTGCTTTCTTCATCTTTGTGTTTTATACTGGTTACAGGCGAGCGCATGGCAGTGGAATATTTATTGGCCCAGACCAACAGAGGTGACCTGCTGGCTCCATTGCAGGTCTCTGAAATCCCCTCGTAGGTGCTTGAGGAGGAGGATGAGCCAGATGACACCATCAGCATGCTTGACATTGTCTGCCAGTCAGCGGAGATAGGGGCTGGTGATCCCCCAAGTGCCGTGGCGGGTGACACTGAACCCGGACCCCTCGTCACAGAGGTCAATAACACTTTCTGTAACACCTTACTCAAAAACACAATATTTAACTGCAGTTAATGTGGTTACATTTTAATAACATACATGAATGTAAAATCAGCATTACTCACATATTAGAAACAAGAGTTTACATTTATTTGCTTGTTTTTTTTTCTTCACTTATCACTTTTCAGACCAGCCAATGTGACTCGAGGGGCGTTGTGGGATGGGAGGCAGTTGATGCCCTTGCAGCCTACTTAGTTGGCTTGAATCGTACCATCACCGCCTTGTCAGCCAAGGAGGAGGCGGACATAGTCCACCTGTACACAGCTCTCCATGCCATGGACAAGAAACCTTCAAAGTACAAAATAGTAATTATTTTGTACACCAAAATTAAACATAAATTCCATGGAATGAATGAAGCATATGGATGTCTCTTTCACCGTTCAGGTACACCCAGAAGGCTAAGGAAAAAAGCATGTGCGTCAGGAGGACCGTGGAGAGCACCCAGGAAGCCGAGTGGCTCTGCTCCTGGACAGCAGGCGGCAGAGAGGTGCTTGACCACAATTTGCTATCATTTTGGTTCAATACAAATCATTGATTAAGAGACAGCACGTGTCACTGTGAAAAGTATTTATTAAGTGTAAATTATTTTATTGCAATCCCTATTGACATTGTAACTTGGTGGTTCATCACTTTACATCCTTGTTCACAGTCCAGATCATATCATCCTTCTCTCCCACAGACAAAACATGACTCACGGCCAAGCAGCCAGGACCCCGAAGTATACAGGGTCAGTGAGTGTGTTTGCCTCAGACTTGCCAAAGAGTTTGAGCAGTCACGCAACAGGCCAAAGGACACAAAGGGGAAAACCATGCCCATCCCTCAGTCCATTGTCAGCGTCTACAGCCACATCAGACAGCTGCTGGAGGACAGCAGGGTTGTCCTGGACCAGACAAACCTGGTTCTGGTGCCGGTTAACAACACCACAGTCTCTTCATGGTATGTGTTATTTCATTTACCTTTCCCATACAGTCAAGACAGTATATAAAGATTTAACCTCAAGAAAAACCTCCACCTGCATGCTTGTTAGAAAGTATGTAATAACCTTAGAGAGGGAGGATAGGCTTACATGTATAAAATAATTAATGTTTGTCTTGTAGGCTGCTTAGGAGGGATAAAAGGAAGGACAGGGACATGCTGCTGCAAGGCACTGTACTTCCCAAACAGCTGCACCTGGCCAAGGAGCCTCTCCCTGCAATGAACACACTTCCAGCTGCCCCTGTGCAACATGCACATGAAGCGATGACATTTGAGGAGCCTGAAAACCACGAGGGGGAAGCTTTCCCCCGCCAGCGCACTCTAGCAGCAAGTAAGCCTGTGTTCTCTCCGCCATCTCCACCTCCCCAGTTCCCTCCACAATTTGGGCCAGCTCCTCCATTCCAGCAAGCTCCTCCATTTCTGCATGCTCCTCCATTCCAGCAAGCTCCTCCATTTCTGCATGCTCCTCCATTTCCGTATTCTCCTCCATTTACCGATGCTCCTCCATTTACCCATGCTCCTCCATTTACCCATGCTCCTCCATTTACCCATACTCCTCCATATCCGCATGCGCCTCCATATCTGCATGCTCCTCCATATACCCATGCTCCTCCATTGCAGCAAGCTCCTCCAGAGTGCCTTCCATCCCAGCCAAGGCAACGTGCCTGGAGGCTGAATAAAGCTGCCCAGGAGGAGGAGGACCTAGCGTCAAGGGGGGAACCGCCACGGAAGAGACTGACAAAAGAAAGTTACCACTACACCTGCAAGGGGTGTGGCCAGGACAAAAATAAAAGAACTGGACACACCCAGCTGAAGGGGCGGTGGTACTGTCCAGCCTCAGGACTGACCCTGGATGACTGGAGGAAGAGTGTACGTTGACTACTACGACTACCGACTACGTTGACAGCATGCGCCTGCTTTAGTTTGTAACCTTCTGGAGGCCTAGCTTAAACTTTATAAAAGGAAAAAAAGTCACTGTTACAGGATTACCCTTGAAAAGAGTTATGTTGGTAAGAAACAGTTTTGTCTGCAAGCTAAAGATGACAAGGCCCCTTTGTATTCAGGGACACGTCGGGTAGACCTGTAGCTCGCCGTGATCGTATAGTGGTTAGTACTCTGCGTTGTGGCCGCAGCAACCCCGGTTCGAATCCGGATCACGGCAAGATGTTCTGGGTGCCATTGAAATTGAGCTCCATGTCACCACCCGTCCTTCAGACTTCTCTATTTGTGCACGGCGCATGCCCTTGATGTGCTCTGGATGTTCGAGTGAATTGAAACTGGGACCTTCTTTGAAAGCACGAGCTCTCAGGTTCGAATCCTTAAGAGAAAAGAATGAAAACGAAACGCTCCTATTTATTTCGGAAGAATCTTGCTTCAGAGAGAATATGGTGCGTGTATATTTTCTAATCGCTAGGTGTCAGTACACTCGCTGGCTGTTACCTAGAGTGCCGCGGGCTTGCTATTTGCTACAAACAACTGCGCCTTTGACACAAGTTTACAATAACGATAGGAGCGCGGCAAGTCAACAGCATTGAAGCGTGTGAAGAGGCTTTCCAGACAAGTAGCAGTGAGTTTTTGTTCTTTTTCCTAGAATTATTTTCCTTTAATTACTATTATCATCCGTCTACTAGGCTGCATTCCCACTAATTTGCAAATATATTTTGACATAGCAGACGTTTTGACGGCCATTCTGAATCTTCGAAGAAGGAAACGCAATGCATTGGAGGACACTCTTTTTTCTGCGCCAATACGATTCATTTTGCTGTGCGTTCCGACGCAGCACGCACACTTCTCGAGCAAGAGCCCGGATAGCTCAGTCGGTAGAGCATCAGACTTTTAATCTGAGGGTCCAGGGTTCAAGTCCCTGTTCGGGCGAACGAGCGTCTTTTTGTGGAGCGGTACGTTTTGTTGTTGAGTTCTTGCTGATCTACAATGGCCTCCGGCAGCGACGCTGCAAGGCACCAATCGACAAACGACATGCCCCTTTCAGCCAGCTTGTAGTCGTGGCCGAGTGGTTAAGGCGATGGACTAGAAATCCATTGGGGTCTCCCCGCGCAGGTTCGAATCCTACCGACTACGTTGACAGCATGCGCCTGCTTTAGTTTGTAACCTTCTGGAGGCCTAGCTTAAACTTTATAAAAGGAAAAACAGAATCCTTTTCTTTTCAGTGACTTCTTCTCCAGAGTCACTGTTACAGGATTACCCTTGAAAAGAGTTATGTTGGTAAGAAACAGTTTTGTCTGCAAGCTAAAGATGACAAGGCCCCTTTGTATTCAAGAACACGTCAGGTAGACTGGTAGCTCGCAGTGATCGTATAGTGGTTAGTACTCTGCGTTGTGGCCGCAGCAACCCCGGTTCGAATCCGGGTCACGGCAAGATTTTCTGGGTGCCATTGAAATTGAGCTCCATGTCACCACCTCTCCTCACCCCGTCCTTCAGACTTCTCTTTTTGTGCACGGCGCGTGCCCTTGATGTGCTCTGGATGTTCGAGTGAATTGAAACTGGGACCTTCTTTGAAAGCACGAGCTCTCAGGTTCGAACCCTTAGAGAAAAGATTGAAAACGAAACGCTCCTATTTATTTCGGAAGAATCTTGCTTCAGAGAGAATATGGTGCGTGTATATTTTCTAATCGCTAGGTGTCAGTACACTCGCTGGCTGTTACCTAGAGTGCCGCGGGCTTGCTATTTGCTACAAACAGGGGCGCAACTACCCAGTGTTAGAGGGGTATGCAGCAACAATTTTGGCGCCCCCCCAATACACACACACATATCATATATATGTGTGTGTGTATAACAAAAATATAACAAAAATATAATAAATATAAAAAAAAAAAAAACAGAAACAGATTTTGTCCAAGTGGTCAACAAAAGCCTCGTTGCTGTTTGCCACTTGATCATACATATTATATAGCACAGATCTTTAAAGAGAGAGAGAGATGTGACCCTAAATACAGCTTCCATGTCACCCAGCAGATGTAACTATAGCTTGTATGTCTGATAGCACAGCTAACATGAACATACATGAATGGTAAAACAAAATCTATTTGTTTCCATGATAAACCAGCCTTATTGCATAAGTCATGTTTTCCAGCTTCTAGTCATTTATTGTGCATGCTACCTTATATTTTCCAGTTGTTATTTTACTTTAATAAAATTGAGATATGTCATGCATGGGATTGGTACCATAAGGTTTAACCAAAATCTAAATGTAGATATCAGCAATATTATTTTGCATTAAGTTAGCAAACACTTGCTGTTAACATTAATATTTGCAAGCCTCCAAGCTTGGTAGCAAATCTACGCATGATTCCATGGTAAACCAGAGATATTGCATTAGTTGTTTTCCAGATTCTTGTCATTTATTGTACATGCTACTGTTGTGGCAAAAATTCTGTTAAACATCATCACTGCGTAAGAGACACTCAGAGTCAAATTAATAAAAAGAAAAGTATTTATTCTTGCAAGAATAGGTTCAGTCTAGTACACAGAAGTTACGCTGTGCAAGAGAGTGACACACAACAGGAAGATATGAGACAGCCTTTATACTGTTTTCAAGGTTCCTCCTCACCCGCTGTACCTTTCACCCACTCAGATAAGGTCCTTACTGCTACTTAAAGACACAAACTGGTACTGAAATAAACTGGCCAAATCTGACCGTCCCTAAGGTCAGAGGTCCTGTCCCATATGTTCCTGAAACGTCACGCACAAGCACGTACACACATATACTTTTATACATTGAATAGGTTCTTTCTCTTATGATACCTGTTTGGGATCAATGAATATTAAAATTTCCACAACAATTCCCCCCTTTTTATCATTCAGATTACCCAATCATAATAATAAAAATAATAGAACAAATTTTAAGTCATATCATCACTTATACTCTTCATCTCTGGTTACCATTACAAATCTTGAAACCCACATGGCATTTCAACAGGCTAAGAAATACAAAGAAATAAAAGTAGAATAAAATCCCTCATTTCGACCCCTCTCCTTGTACGTCATCACATAGCGGATAACCACAGCTTTTAACCTTCTGTTCATATCAAAAACATTCATAGAAAGAAAGAAAAAGAAAAGGAAACCATACAATTTAACACATGTCACAGTAGCTCCCACTACTTGCATCATCATATTTTGTTCATCCAATTGAACAGACTCCCAGCTTTAACCAGTCTCTGTACTGAGCTGGAGACACATTATAATGCATGGTAAACATAACAATATTGATAATCCTGTCGCTGAAATTGGTAGTACAGTACCCCCAACCCCCCAAAGATTAACCAATCGTATCCATTTATCATCAGTCCACGCCCATTTCCATACATCGCCTCCATTTTCCTAACCATATTTTCTTAACTTTTAACACCATATTTAATAAAATCTATCCTGAAAAGGTTTTATATTTTTTATCCATTCTTTTAACCAATGTAGTTGTTCAAAATTAACTCTAATATTTCCATTACGGACCATCTTTTAGCTTATTACCATACACATTCTCCCATGATCGGCCTTTCTTACCCTTAATGGAAAGCCTAATCAAGTTTCTTCAATAATAATCCCTATAATTTACCTGAAATATTTTCTAATGAATCCTTAACCAATCAAATCATTTGATCTAAGCCCTATTTGTATTCAATCAAATAAAATCATCAAAATCATCACAAAAACAGATTATTTTGCTAAACTCAAACCATTAGTTCATGCATCTTCATGCATCTTCCTCCGGGTGTGTTGTTCATCTCGTTTGCCCCATGGACATTCCCTCTTCACCAGGGTGACTCTTTGCGAGTCGTTGCCGTAGTCTTTCCCTCGCCGGTGAGGGAGGCTGTTACTAGCACGAGCCTTTGACCCCTCACGTTGTCCTCATATTTGATTGTTGAGGCCTCTCTGTGTAGTCTAAGGTGAGAGGCTTGGACGCAGGTGTCCCACTCTCCAACCGTTTTCTGATCATTACCAGATTTGCCCCTTAGATCACGATGTACCCCTACTGGAGTGAACCATTTCTTGCCTGCTTTCACCTGTGAATGGAGACCTTAAGTTTTGTTAGTGACCGCTTGTCTTGCCGCTCGTCCCCTTTGGTGTGATCTGTGGAATCAACAACCTGAAACATTATCTCCGGATAATTTCTTGCTCACTTAATAGCACTCGGGGTCCTTTTACCCTGAAAAACACTCAACCCACTTTGCTCATGTCCACAACACAATATTTATACATTTGGAACAGAATTAGTTCTGTTTTCTGCAATCCTTCCTGACATTCTGCAAAAGGAAAATCTTAAGTTAAGCGCTGCGCAGGTGTGGCCTTGTTTCTTTCTGCCACAATAACAATCTAGGCCAGGATAGTTAGTCAAATTCATCCATAACCATTATTTTATTGGGCACATTCTGCCCTGCATCAAAAGTCTGCATGCTCTGTAAAGAAAAACAAATGTCGAGGTTATTTTCAGATAGTAAAGTACACGTAGTTTCTTTTGTCTGCTGTGCTGCCACGGCCTTCGCTGCTGCATCTGCCCTGGCGTCTCCTGTTGAAACAGTCCTGCAATTTTGTTATCAGCGTGTGCGGCACACTTACAGACAGCAATTTTGTTAGGGAGAAGAATGGCTTCTTGCCAGGCTTTTACCCTATTAAGCCCCTTGTCCTCCCAACATATACCGTCCCTTAATAAACCAAATTTTGTCAATTGTTATCAAAATTGTTACCATCCCCCCTTTTGATGCATGAATCATCTCGTGCATCAATCTAACATAATGGTGTTTGGATAAAGTTTGCCATCAACACTAACCCAAACGTTGTCCCAAAGCCAAAATTCCTCCAGACATCTTTCTCTGCCTCTGAAACAAAAATATGACTTAAAGCCACAAACACATCTTCTTATCAGAGAATTTGGAGGGCAACGGCCCTCAGTCTTACAGTGTATCCTGCTTTTCAGGCCTGTTGTTTGGTCTCTTAATCCCGTCATCTACAAACATTGTTTCTGTTTCAATTGTTTCTGTCAGGTCAGGTTGCTGTACAGACTTGGTCAATGTCAGTCAAACAACATTGTCCCCCTTTTGTTCACAATATTCATAAATGTGTAGGACTCTCTGGATAATTTGATATTGACTTAGCCAATATGTCACTTTGTTATTGCCTGCAAATCTATAACATTTTAGTTTATCTCAACCCATGATGGACATCTCTCTACAACTTCACAAATCCAATTTACATAAATGCTTTTAATCCATAGATTGATTCATAATTACCAGTAGCAGACAGAGCTGGATAACTAATCCATTTAAAGCTCGTCCCATTTTCTGCATCATCTTGTCATCAGATTGACTCAAAACTATTAGCTTCCTTAAAACTTGTCATTTGCCTTAACCCATCTGTAATGATAAAACCCTCATTCCAGAGGTTAATGACACAATATACACACTATTCAGACGCAGTATTCGTACCCCAAACTAACACATACAAGACATAGAGTGCAGTCACCATCACACACACTCATATTAGACACATATTTTAACTGTTCATTTTTAATGTTCGCTTTTCATTATATCATCTCTAAAAAGATTTAAATTTTAATTAAGATTTTAAACTTCACATTTTACTGTAGCTTTTACCTAATTTTACATGGTCTCTTAACCAGTTACAAAGCATGTCTGTTCATGATCAATTTCTTAGAAAAGTCAGCTGGGTTGTTTTGGTTCATTATCACTATTTTGTTCTTTAGCAGGCCGATAACAAAAAGACAGACACAGTTACCATCCCTTCCTCCACTCAAGCAGCCTCTCTCACTATAAACAAATAATCTTTTCAACAGCCTCCTAAGACTGTAATTTAGACAAAATGTAATATTAAATGTATTACATTAACCTTTTACCATTCAGCTTTATTATCCAGACTTTTCTCAAATCTACAAAAGCCTGTCTTCATCTTTAGCCACCACCATGCCTAACGACCTTCAGGAGTTAAAACTATGTTATAAACATATTAGCTCAAAATTAACTCTTCTATACATTTTACTTGCCCATATGGCAACCAACATCATGTCCCTCATATAATTAAGTTTTGTTACTGTCTCCGCAGCAAATAATGGCAATCACCTCATGGAATCAGCTGGCTTTTGAAAGTCCACTCCCGCTAATCATTTATCTTTAATTTTCTTCTCTTCAGGGTGTCGTCCCCTGGCATAGTTGCAGACACTTGTCACAATGAAAAACAAGCCATACAATCAATGCGGTTTCTGGTGAGTGGTATAGAGGAACTCACATTTCTGGGTCAGACTGCCGTAAAGTTAATTTTAACCTCACAGCCCATCTCACCTCTCAATGCTCTGCTGACCCCGGTGGCCTCCAGTAATCAGCGCTCAACTCTCATACCTTTCTCACAAATAACAACCTCCATCCGGAGTTGCCCAATGTTTCGTGACCCCCTGCGTTGGGCTGTCCCCTGGCCAGGAAGATCATCCCGTCATTGAGTAGCCACTTGTACACACTGGTGACCGCTCTTTCCCAATACAATCAGTTTTCTTCAACAGAACTCAGCTGTTTTCTGGAGCTTAGGGAAGGCACGTTCAAGAGTCACCAGAGCCATTCCGATTGCCTAATAGTGTTCACAGGGAGACAGGTTAATAACAACAGTATTTAATCACTTAAATCCATTAACTATCTTAAAAGCAGCAACCTAGCTACTTAGACTATACTCAGTGAATTTAGATCACAACCGTACATTCAGTGTACTTCATCTGTAGCCGGAGCCATCGGTCCTGAATGGTGGAGACTAAATGAGACAAAGTTGTTACTGGTCCTAAAATACGCTAATCAAAATGTCACCTCTATCGTTTAAGGTCTGTATTATTATTTTAAAGACTTCTTTAAAGTCATTCAGTTTTACTTAAATCCATTTACAAATACAAATTGCCCTCTGAACGGCAATGATTTCTTTTAACCTCTCCATGTCTATGATTTTCAACTTAAACACTGTGCTTTACTTATGACACAGGCTCAGATAACAGCTTTTAGCTGACATTGAATCAGAGAGAGACTCTGAGGTACACTGCATTTTCATAAAACTTTTAACATCAGACTTTATCTACCATCTTTTAACTCTATCCCAGCTTAAGGCATCTTTGCCAGAAATTACATGTGTTTTCAAATAAACATAGTTTTACAGTTGTCTTTTGCCCACGTCAGGGAATCTAGACATTACAAATTTCCACTCAGATTGAGTCTCTGTCGCACTGGCACTTTCAGCCACAGCACACATCAGATTTAGATAAGCGAACTGTTTCATTACAGCCAATAGCAGACTTATCTTTTGAAAGCAAAACATCAGCTTCTAGCTCTTTCATGGTCAACTTTTCAAGCTGTTTGTTTAATCAGATGCCTTTCTACACATTTTACATTTAGCAACTGTTAATTCAGTAGCCTACTACTTCTGCTTATTTGTTCTTACATAAAAATAATTATTCTAGTTCTCAATAACGTTTCACATTTCTCAATCTCAATTAGGATTTACTTTTTGACGAGGCAAGCACTCTCTGCTTGTGATACTTTTGCAGTTATTGTAAATCATCTGTGAGATTAGTCTCTCTATATACTCTAAAATCCTTTTTTAAATGTTTAATTACAACACAATCATCCTGTTAGTTACTTTGATATATTTTGCTACTCACATTTGTTGGAGTCATTAATTTTACATCAACCTGTATTCATCAATTCACTTTTAAAAATTACTATTATAGATCTTTTCTTTAAAAGGATTCACTTTAATACTTCAATCTCTTGACCTTGTTTTTATCTCTTACTCTTTCTCAGACGAAAACTTTAATATCGTTATATAAACACTGATCTACTTTCAAACCCACATTATTACCAGAAATGTGTCACTATATTACACTTTGTTTTTTTTACACCTTCTCGGTGGGCATTTACAGTTACGTGTTAAATTGTCCTGCTGACCACAATCAAGACACTCTCTGTCATCTAGTGGGTTCATGTGTCAGCCTCAACTACAGCATCAGACACCTGTCCTTTACTATAGTTTGATCACTGTGAGCTTGCAAACGGCTCCAACTTACTGCACACCCTTGAAGCAGTGTGTGTCCCATTCAGGAATGTAAACAGAGCCACTGATTAAGCAGTTCTCTGTATACTTTTACAGTCCACCAGTGGCGGATTTAATCACAATAGCCAAATCATAATCTTCATCATTATCATTGGCCGCACATTAATTTTAATAAGCTGCATCGAAATGCTCAAAATATTCTAAGTTGTTTTCACAAAGTTTTCGTTTAACTTTAGTCATACTTGTCCAAGGAAATTATCCTGACCCATAATTTCATTTATAAAACAGACAATATCTTTTGCTTCAATGACTTAATATCAACAAATATCCACCATTATACATTATTGATTTCCAGAATTTTTTGTCAAAGTTGTCTTTACATTTTACTAATTTGGTATTATCATCAACAACCCTAATTACAGAACAAGTACTTTTATATAACATCCGGAAACCGAGGTGAATAAGCAAACCCTGTTTCTGTACCCCCAGCATAGCTGGACCCTAGGTTCAAAACACAATGGTTATCAAACTAAAACTAAACCTAATTTCAATCATTATGTTACCATTAAAATATAGAACTTTTCCCCATTTTGCTTAATGAAACATTCCTTATCTTTATATCACATTAATCCCCGTTAATCATACTCAATGCCTTATTTTTATTCTGAAACTCATTTTTCATACCATTTAAACAGTTAATTTGACTTCCATAAATTCTGTCAGACATTTTATTTTCATCACATATAGTTTTCTACTATATTTCTTCCATCTTTCCCTACATGCCAGTTCCTTCTGCATCCTCTGTTCTACATGCTAATTCTTTCTTTTCTCTACATGCCAGTTCCTTCATTATCTAACCAGTACATGATTGTTTGCACAATCCCCACACAAACATATCTCACACACCAACCTTCTTGTTTTTTTTTTTTTTTTTTTTCACTTCCTTCTTCCATCAAGTCTCTCACCCGTCATAGTGACACTTGAATTTCCAATCTTTCCCTTGTTTTGATAACAATCCCCTATTTCACACAGACAGCCTTATTGCTGCTTGCAACTTCAATCCTTATCATATAAATTTAAGTTCTCTAGACATCTAATGTCATGCATCCATTTACTGGATGAAGAAGTAAAAACTTTATTTCTCTCGACAGTTCCTTTTTAGCTGCCCCTTTAAGACAACAATCCATTGTTTGTCCACATTGCTTACACATGTTGAACACAGCCATAACTACCTTTTTTGTTTCTCACTGCCCTGTTCAACTGATTCTCGCACTACTTTCAGTCTAGTTGTGCTCAGTGTTCCCTCCCTGGGGAAATCATGGTATTTTCTCAGTTTTTTCAATATCTAAAACATAAATTTTCCCCCATAATTTTCTCATTTGATAGAAAAACCGGTGTATCAAAATTTGCATGCTTACCTTGAGACTTCCCCATATTGGCTGCTTCTCTGTTCTCTGTGGATTTCTCTTCAACGCGCGTTTTCCTGATCTGTTAGGCGTCCCCAACAGACCCGATTTTTTCTTTTAACCCAAATCGGTCGGGTTGCACTATTAGTGCCCTCCTAATTAAGGTTTACCAAAAACTGTTCTGGTTCCCCCTAATTAGCCTCAGTACCTAAAAACAATTTGCTCCGTGGCGGAACAACTCATTTTCAGGTTACCTATCTGTTTGAAATCTCTTGATCTGTTACAGACCTCAATTAATCTCAGATAATTTCCTCTCGTATCTGTTTGAAACCTCTTGATCTATATATAGATCTCAATTAATCTCAGATTACGTACCACAGAAACAGCCCTCAGCCAATATGGTTCACTCACATTTCATACCCGAAACAAAATACTTTTCCCCAAAAGAAAATATTTTAGACGTCTCTTACCAGAGATATGTTGGTTGCCACGGGTTCGCTTTCTTTTGATTCCAGTGGAGCCCCTCCCGGACCCGATAGCGGTCGGCCCCTCTCTCTCAAGCTTACGAGGTAGAGCTGGAACTGCTCAGTCCAGGTGGCCAAACACCGTCCGCTCTCAGGTCCAGAAGGCACTTCCAAGGAATCCCACTCTGACACCAAAATTGTTGTGGCAAAAATTCTGTTAAACATCATCACTGCGTAAGAGACACTCAGAGTCAAATTAATAAAAAGAAAAGTATTTATTCTTGCAAGAATAGGTTCAGTCTAGTACACAGAAGTTACGCTGTGCAAGAGAGTGACACACAAATGGAAGATATGAGACAGTCTTTATACTGTTTTCAAGGTTCCTCCTCACCCGCTGTACCTTTCACCCACTCAGATAAGGTCCTTACTGCTACTTAAAGACACAAACTGGTACTGAAATAAACTGGCCAAATCTGACCGTCCCTAAGGTCAGAGGTCCTGTCCCATATGTTCCTGAAACGTCACGCACAAGCACGTACACACATATACTTTTATACATTGAATAGGTTCTTTCTCTTATGATACCTGTTTGGGATAAATGAATATTAAAATTTCCACAACACTACCTTATATTTTTTAGTTTTCAGCTCATCAACCTCGGTTTTGCAAATTCTAAACTAGCTAGCTCTGGCTGCTACATTCCCAGAGTTAGCAAACGTTAGTCTGTTAACATGAATATTTGCAAGCCTCCTCCAAGCACAAACATCACATACCTGTTGCATTTCACCATCCACTTATTTAGCTGCTGTCGCATCCCTTGACATGCCATCTCCTTTAACCTCCTTCTTTTTCTATTTTTAACCCCCGACCGCTTTTTTGCTTCATTCATCTTTTTCGAGTTTCAACGATAACGCACTCCTGTGCTGCTCCTCAGCGCTCACGCGCGCGCCCCCGCCCGCTCGCGATACCCTTCTATGTCAAAATAAATTCAATGATGGAATATTATGAGGGCACCGACGCCTACTCTAGCCTGTTAGTCCTCTAAAATTTATATAACTTTTTTTATATTTAACTTGTATAAATTTTATATAAATGTATATAACTTATAAAAAATAAAAAAAAATTTAACCATCGCTTTGGCGCCCTCATGATGCGGCGCCCCTATGCGCCGCATATAGCGCATACCCACTTTTTGCGCCACTGGCTACAAACAACTGCGCCTTTGACACAAGTTTACAATAACAATAGGAGCGCGGCAAGTCAACAGCATTGAAGCGTGTGAAGAGGCTTTCCAGACAAATAGCAGTGAGTATTTGTTCTTTTTCCTAGCATTATTTTCCTTTAATTACTATTATCATCAGTCTACTAGGCTGCATTCCCACTAATTAGCAAATATATTTTGACATAGCAGACGTTTTGACGGCCATTCTGAATCTTCGAAGAAGGAAACGCAAAGCATTGGAGGACACTCTTTTTTCTGCGCCAATACGATTCATTTTGCTGTGCGTTCCCACGCAGCACGCACGCTTCTCGAGCAAGAGCCCGGATAGCTCAGTCGGTAGAGCATCAGACTTTTAATCTGAGGGTCCAGAGTTCAAGTCCCTGTTCGGGTGAACGAGCCTCTTTTTGTGGAGCGGTACGTTTTGTTGTTGAGTTCTTGCTGATGCTCTACCGACTGAGCCCGGATAGCTCAGTCGGTAGAGCATCAGACTTTTAATCTGAGGGTCCAGGGTTCAAGTCCCTGTTCGGGCGAACGAGCGTCTTTTTGTGGAGCGGTACGTTTTGTTGTTGAGTTCTTGCTGATCTACACTGGCCTCGGGCAGCAACGCTGCAAGGCACCAATCCACAAACGACGTGCCCCTTTCAGCCAGCTTGTAGTCGTGGCCGAGTGGTTAAGGCGATGGACTAGAAATCCATTTGGCTCTCCCCGCGCAGGTTCGAATCCTACCGACTACGTTGACAGCATGCGCCTGCTTTAGTTTGTAACCTTCTGGAGGCCTAGCTTAAACTTTATAAAAGGAAAAACAGAATCCTTTTCTTTTCAGTGACTTCTTCTCCAGAGTCACTGTTACAGGATTGCCCTTGAAAAGAGTTATGTTGGTAAGAAACAGTTTTGTCTGCAAGCTAAAGATGACAAGGCCCCATTGTATTCAAGGACACGTCAGGTAGACTGGTAGTTCGCCGTGATCGTATAGTGGTTAGTACTCTGTGTTGTGGCCGCAGCAACCCTGGTTCGAATCCGGGTCACGGCAAGATTTTCTGGGTGCCATTGAAATTGAGCTCCATGTCGCCACCTGTCCTTCAGACTACTCTTTTTGTGCACGGCGCGTGCCCTTGATGTGCTCTGGATGTTCGAGTGAATTGAAACTGGGACCTTCTTTGAAAGCACGAGCTCTCAGGTTCGAACCCTTAGAGAAAAGACTGAAAACGAAATGCTCCTATTTATTTCGGAAGAATCTTGCTTCAGAGAGAATATGGTGCGTGTATATTTTCTAATCGCTAGGTGTCAGTACACTCGCTGGCTGTTACCTAGAGTGCCGCGGGCTTGCTATTTGCTACAAACAACTGCGCCTTTGACACAAGTTTGCAATAACGATAAGAGCGCGGCAAGTCAACAGCATTGAAGCGTGTGAAGAGGCTTTCCAGACAAGTAGCAGTGAGTTTTTGTTCTTTTTCCTAGCATTATTTTCCATTAATTACTATTATTATCAGTCTACTAGGCTGCATTCCCACTAATTTGCAAATATATTTTGACATAGCAGACGTTTTGACGGCCATTCTGAATCTTCGAAGAAGGAAACGCAATGCATTGGAGGACACTCTTTTTTCTGCGCCAATACGATTCATTTTGCTGTGCGTTCCGACGCAGCACGCACACTTCTCGAGCAAGAGCCCGGATAGCTCAGTCGGTAGAGCATCAGACTTTTAATCTGAGGGGCCAGGGTTCAAGTCCCTGTTCGGACGAACGAGCGTCTTTTTGTGGAGCGGTACGTTTTGTTGTTGAGTTCTTGCTGATCTACACTGGCCTCGGGCAGCGACGCTGCAAGGCACCAATCCACAAACGACATGCCCCTTTCAGCCAGCTTGTAGTCGTGGCCGTACCCTCCGGCGAATGGACAGCCTAACTATTCCTAACCATTTGTTACAAGTCCTAACACAAGTCCTAACACAATCTAAATAAGTCCTAACAATTCCTAACACAATCTAAATAAGTCCTAACAATTCCTAACACAGGTCCTAACAATCCTAAATTACGTCCTAACAGTTCCGAACAGCGGGTCCTAACAGTTCCGAACAGCGGGGCAAAACAGCCATTGGCTGGACGGGCCAAAACAGTCATTGGCCGAAACATAGTCTCGTGACCACCGTCATAAAGAGCGACGGCGCGAAAAGGACTCGTCATTCACCCCATCACTACCTGAGACGGTTTTGTGTTTTGATGCAGGCAAGTACAGTTTAATTAACATTTTAACGTGAAAGAGAAAAATTATCTATTCGTTGGACATTACAGTTCAAACTCGGTTTAGGTTGCACACGTTTAATTCAGCTATCTTTATTTGTAATTCGTTGTTTTAACACTTATATAGAGTTCGGAGGCCATGTTTTGATATAGTGATATAAATCGCGGCCTTCATACTGCAAAAGCTTAGCCGGACTGGTTTAAGATAACAGTATATGGACTATAAATGAGGATAATAATTCCTATGATGATTAATGTTAAAATACAGAGTGGTGACTTGTTTTGTATTAACCATAGAGTGTACAAATAAAACCGTAATAAAAAGCCTAATAACTTTAGAAACTAATTATGTTATAATTTTTACATAATGAACTGCTTTATTTTTACTCTCTGTTGCTTTTTACTGTTTTCAATTTATTAGTTTTTTTTTTCAATCGCTAACAAGCGCTTACCCATACTTCAGATAATTTTTCTAAACTCTTAAAACAGACTCACACCCACAAAACACAATTGGCCAAATGGACGATTTTCTTCTCAAAAACACATTTTGAAAAACACACTCTTCATTTCAAAATAGAACACATCTTTCTCTGCATACACTAACTTTACCAAAACACTGAAAATCTGACTCAGACTCAGAATGAAATTATTCTGTCAAAGAATAACACTTGTTTTCACGTCACAAGGTACATGCAGTCAATCAAAGTACACCCAGTTTCAAAATACTGGCTATTGTTGACATTACAAAAACTTCATAGACTTTAGTGTTTCAGTTTGAAAAACATGCAAAACATGCAGTCCACCGTTTTTACACAACATTTCTTGGTTGGGAATTGTATGTCCACATGTACAGTAACTTTACTTTTTTCCAGCCTCTCTTAGTGAAAGACCGTGGTTGATTACATGGTCAATGATAGTGGCACGGATTTCATCACTGACTACTGTTCTTGCAGCCCTTGGAATGCCACCACCACACATTCTTACACCTTTACCTTGCCCTCTCCTTGGGCCTTCTCTTCTCCCTGGCCCTGCTCCTCTCACTTCACCTCTCATCTCTCACTGCACCCCTCACTGCACCTCTCACTGCACCCCTCACTGCATCTCACCTCTCACTGCATCTCACCTCTCACTGCACCTCTCACTGCACCTCTCACTGCACCCCTCACTGCATCTCACCTCTCACTGCATCTCACCTCTCACTGCACACTGCACCCCTCACTGCACCTCTCACTGCATCTCACCTCTCACTGCACCCCTCACTGCACCTCTCACTGCATCTCACCTCTCACTGCATCTCACCTCTCACTGCATCTCACCTCTCACTGCATCTCACCTCTCACTGCATCTCACCTCTCACTGCACACTGCACCCCTCACTGCACCTCTCACTGCATCTCACCTCTCACTGCACCTCACCTCTCACTGCACCTCACCTCTCACTGCACCTCACCTCTCACTGCACCACTCACTGCACCCCATCTCTCACTGCACCTCTCACTGCACCTCTCACTGCACCCCTCACTGCATCTCACCTCTCACTGCACCTCTAACTGCACCTCTCACTGCACCTCTCACTGCACCCCTCACTGCATCTCACCTCTCACTGCACCTCTAACTGCACCTCTCACTGCACCTCTCACTGCACCACTCACTGCACCCCTCACTGCATCTCACCTCTCACTGCACCTCACGTCTCACTGCACACTGCACCTCTCACTGCACCTCTCACTGCACCCCTCATTGCACCAATTTGAATTTAGTGCAACGTAATCATTCATTCTATTTACCATAGTTTAAAAATTGTCTTTTAACATGGTTAAATTAACAAACATACGTAATTTGACAACCATCCATGTGTAAAATCCCTCTTCTACATAGAATTTGTCTTAAATGTTTTCCCCTAAGCCTTTTCTTTAAATTTCATTTCATTTGTATCTCTATGAAGTTGTTCTCAAGTTGTCTCGTATTTACCCTGTTGTTTCATATTTATAGACATGACTAAGACTGGTAAACCAGACTCATACTGGCATGACATCATGTGCAAGTATGCCCAAGGGAAGTACCACTTCTCAACAGGCAAGAAGCCAGGGGCGAAGAAGTGGAAGCATGCCTTGGAAAGAATTAATAACTGTCCATTACACAAACAGACCTGTGCATATGATATATTTGGGAAAATAATCACTTGCAAATGTGGTTATCATAAGGTATGTAATGAATGTGATTATTTTACCTATGCTGGTGATCATTACTAATTTAAAAACATTTTTTAATAAGAGAAAAATGTTCATTATTTGAGCTGTAAAGCCTGACATGAAATAATAGTCAGAAAAAGGTGTGTGTGTGTATATATATATATATATATATATATATATATATATATATATATATATATATATATATATATATAATGCGCACAAACTGAGCAAAGCTGTGCAATTTAGTGCAAATGCTGTCAGTACACTAGATTAATTTCTTAGCTTTTAATGTAAATCAGTGAGGTCTTTATAATGGTATAACAGGTTACTTGAATAAAATGCATATAAATGTCAATTTAACTCGCAGTAAAAAGATGCCTGCACAAAGACCTGAAGGTGGGTGTTTTTACAATTCTACTTAAAGGTGTATTACTTTCCTTAAAGAACAACAACCTATGAATCAGACGACAGTTTGCATGTAGTAATTGTGTACAACATGTTTTTCAGCAAAGTTTTGATTTTGATAATTTGCAGATTTTGAAACCTAGGGAAAACACTAATCCTAGGGAAAACACTAATGCTTTTTTTACAGTCAGCAGAGCAGACAGTGTTAGGCATGCAAGCAGGACCACAGAGCAGTGCAGGCATGCAAGCAGGACCACAGAGCAGTGCAGGCATGCAAGCAGGACCACAGAGCAGTGCAGGCATGCAAGCAGGACCACAGAGCAGTGCAGGCATGCAAGCAGGACCACAGAGCAGTGCAGGCATGCAAGCAGGACCACAGAGCAGTGCAGGCATGCAAGCAGGACCACAGAGCAGTGCAGGCATGCAAGCAGGACCACAGAGCAGTGCAGGCATGCAAGGAGGACCACAGAGCAGTGCAGGTGCAAAACCTGCCTCATGGAGCAGTGCAGGTGCGCAGGCAAGACCAGCCTCATGGAGCAGTGCAGGTGCGCAGGCAAGACCAGCCTCATGGAGCAGTGCAGGTGCGCAGGCAAGACCAGCCTCATGGAGCAGTGCAGGTGCGCAGGCAAGACCAGCCTCATGGAGCAGTGCAGGTGCGCAGGCAAGATCAGTCCCAGAGAGCAGTACAGGTGCTCAGGCAAGACCAGCCTCATGGAGCAGTGCAGGTGCTCAGGCAAGACCACTGAGCAGTGCAGGCGCAAAACCAGCCCCAGAGAGCAGTGCAGGCTCAAGATCAGTCCCAGAGAGCAGTGCAGGCTCAAGATCAGTCCCAGAGAGCAGTGCAGGCTCAAGATCAGTCCCAGAGAGCAGTGCAGGCTCAAGATCAGTCCCAGAGAGCAGTTCTTCAATAAAGTGTGGTCTTTGTGGTGAAGACATTGATGTGGACTGTTTCTCCGAACATCTGTCAGATTACCATGTCCAAGAATGTTGTGACCAGTGTGGTGCAAAAGTCTGGGGTGCGGTTGGACTTCTTCACCACATTGAAACTAATCATCCTTGTACCAGTCTTGCAGGGACAGAATCTGTAGATCCACCAACACCTTCTCCAACAACATCATTTACTGAATCACCCGCATACATTGAGGAGCAGCAAGGCGTTCCACAAACTGCACCTCAAACACCATCCATGGAAATTAACCTGAGGCCTCCAGTAGTGAATTGGGTGAGTTTTCTCCCCAAACAGTTCTGTCGAGTTATTAAGCCAGCAGACCAGAAGTGGATCGCGCAGTGTCTATATGACGCCACAGGACGACTTAAGCAGCAGTTTTCTCAAAACTGGTTTCATCCACCAAGTCCCAGCAAGCCTACAACTTCACCTCCTGATCCTAACACCTACTTTAGACAGCGTATGTTTCTGTGGGCCCCAATGAGAATGTGGGGTATTCCTCTGAAGTGCACACAGTGCAATAGGAAGATGCACCATTCAGGAATCTACACAAAAGTGAGGGAAGTCATTGATATTGACTCGAGATATTATTTAATTGGAGTAGACTACCCTCGCTGCAGTAAGTGTAAGATTCCTGTCTGCCCTTGGAGTTCGGAGATCCTCAAACAACTAGATCCCTCCCACAGAAACAAATTCCCCGCTGTTCTTACCACTCACCTTGCACTTGACAGGAAGTGTGTGATTTTGTTGAAGCCTAGAACTGCTGGGAACAGCTCCAGTTTCTTGCAGCAGGCGCTTGAAGAAGTTCACAGCGAGGAGTGGGCAAGACGTACCATTAACTATCTGACAGACTGTGAATTTCACAAAAAGAAATGTGCCCTGACACAGGCTGAAGTGGTATATCAGCAGCCACCGCCTTTTTGCCCCCTACCTCTGGCACAGTGGTTTGAGACGGTTCATGCCAACGAGATCCTGAGTCACATTGATGAGCTAAAGGGTGTAATAACATCAACATATGGTAGCATCCTGAAGCTTGATTCTACCAAAAAGGTAAATGTATATAAAAAGAGGCAAATGCATGTTAATTTCAACTTGATGTTCAGAGATTTTTATCTGATTGTAATGTTTGTGTATTTATATAGATAACTAAAAAGCTTGCTGGTGGCATTGCGGACACTGCTACATGGATGACCAATGTTGGCAATGAGTTTGGCCAAGTCCTGAACTGTGTCCTAACCACTGGTGAGGGAGCTGGCATAGATGACTTGTGTCAGGGCATCGTAAAGCGATACAAGGATGCTGGGGAGCCAGAGCCAGCTGTGATTTACGTTGACCGGGACTGCTGCAGCGAGACAGGTTTGTTACATTAAGTCTTTACCTAATATGAATGTGTTTGTATTTCTAATTCATATTAGCAACCATTTCAGGCATGTTTCTAAATTACTAAAAACTAAATTTCATTCCTGTACATGGTTTTTCTAGGTGTTTGTTCATATTCTTTAAGAACACTCATAAAGAGAATTTTTAGAACTATTTACTATAGAAATTTATATTTTTTTAGATCTATTTACAATGGTTCTAAAATTCTTAATTTCTATTTACAGTAGCAATTTACTATGAGAACCCTGTTCAGTGTTTGCAATCAAGTAGACAAAAGCTTATGTAAAACAGCATTATTATATTTCTTTAATGATGCAAATGTAAATCTGAGAAAACAATCACTCCTTGTTTGTCATTGGTGTAGGCGTGACTCCAGTTCTTACCTGGTTCCGACCATGGAATATCACAGTGCGACTTGATGTGTTCCACTTCATGCGGCGGTTTACTGCTGGCCTTACAACGGAGCACCATCCACTGTATGGCACTTTCTGCTCCAAGTTGTCCAGCTGTATATTTGAATGGGACAAGGATGACATCTCTCGTCTTAAAGAGGCGAAAAAGACCATGCTTTTAAAAAAACATGGGGGTCATATTTCAACAGAGGCCCAAATCCTGTCAAGCATCACCTCCAGTGAGCTGGCCAAGCACTGCAGGAGGGGGACACGCGGAGTTGAAGAAACTCGTGTCTTGATACAAGGACTGCTGGACTCCATGTGGGAACTGACCGACACCACTGGTTTGCGCCTCATCAATCCAGAGAGCATGACACGTGTGTGGGAGGTACAGCAGAAACACTTACCTTGCATCCAAGATCCACCCGGTGTTCAGTTGTACACAAAACTGGGTGACAAGGTTCTGGATGTACTGAGGTGTGGCAGAGGGTCCTCCTCTCTGGAAAGCTTCCATCGCCACCAGTGCACTTTTATTCCAGGTAAATTGAAATCATAAAACAATATTATGCATATATTTAAATAGTGTTGTCACAATACTGAAGTTGCTGACTTCGAAAATTAAAGGCACCAAATTGGAAACAAACCTTTTTCTTAGGCCTGGTGGTTCTGAGTGGGGGGTTATATAATAGTATTTTAATCATGTGAAACATTGTCTTTCAGGTTGGAGATGTAATGCACTACATACGCAGATGTACATGCTTGAGGGTGCATCTAGGTGGAACATCAACCGAGCTCATCAAGCTGTGGACATGAGTGGTACATCACTTACTAAAATGTATGATGTACGTTTAATGTCCCACATGAATGTCCTCAGCAACAGAGTCCTTGGATGTGCACTCCTGCCAGAATTCAAACCTCCTGGGAAACCCACTGGTAAGATTCACCATTGTACACACTATTACGATAGTGATTCCAGGCATCACTGTGTGTTTTCAAAGGCTTTGCATGCTGCCTGAACGCTAACCAATCAGACCATCGTTTTCATGACTGATCATTGCTGTAAAGGTGCTTGTTCCTAGTTATAAGATATGTCAGTTTGTGAAGTTGAAGTGTATTTGTTTTAGTTTTTCTTTTGTGATTTTTGCTTTTACATTTTTCATGTTAATCGCAAAATAGATTTTTCATTAGCAACACTACATTCATCACATGCACTGTAGCCTACTGCTTTAGCCTGATATATAGCTCTTATTACAAAATGTTTATTGAATCTTTATGGCAGATGAGCTGTGGAGTACTTGCTGGCACAGTCTGACAGAGGAGACCTGCTTTCTCCACTGGAGCAACATGAAATCGCCTTGCCAGAGATGGAGGTTGAAGTTCAGGAGGATGAGTGTCTGGATGTCACAATATGTGATGCGGCAGACCTCAATTTGGGCACACACACCCTTGCAAGTTCCAGCAGTCATGGTGATTCATTGATCTCACCTCTGGTAATGTCAATTTTCTTGATCGTTTTGAATTAAAATTACATAGGAATGTTAATGTTTTTAGGAGCAATGAATGAGTTGCTTCATGATTAAACGTTCATTTAATTAAAAGATTAATAATAGTCAATTTGAACAGTCAATTTTGTAACTGAAGTTTATTCTTCTCTTTAAAATGTTTTTAAAAAATCTAGGAAACCAGTGTGCCAAGTGGTGGCTCTTACAGTCCTGACATTGAAGACATTTCCTGTGCTGGGCCCAGCACACCAGCTCCGGTAAAGTTTCTAATACCTGATGCTTGTAATTTGTGAATGGTTTATCAAAGTATCAAAATAATTTCCTAATCCAGGATTCTGTTTTTGTTTCCATTTCTAGGACAGTAGATGTGATTCAAGGGGTGTTCCTGGATGGGAGGCAGTGGATAACCTGGCAGGCTATCTCGTCAGTCTCAACCGCACGATCACTGGTTTATCAACTAACGAGATAGCAGAGATCTTGCGGTTGTATTCGTATTTGCGTGCAAGAAAAAGACCTTGGAAGGTCCTTGGAGAGCTTCTCGGAAGCGTAGTGGCTCAGCCCCTGGTCAGCAAGCAGCTGAGAGGTGAGTTAAATTGTAGTGCACCGGTGTTAAATTTGAGTCTTGTTGAATGCTCCCTGTATAATTTAATTCCTTTCAAAGGTTAAAAATACTTTAAAAAAACTGTTTTGATGAGATCCAGGATAGATCATAAAGTCTATCTCTCATTGCCATACAATTCCAAAACATAATCAGTCTATATGTTTACAAAGCTATAATGAACCATAGAATACTAATCATACATAATACAATCATGCATCTTTTTATTCACAGACTGTTCATGACTCATGGTCAGGCTGCCCAGAGACCTGATGCCAACAGGGTTTCAGAATGTGTTGCACTCAAGCTTCTGAAGGAATTCAGGGAAGCCAGAAATAGGCCTAAAGATAACAAGGGCAAAACCTTTCCCATTCCTCAGGCAATTGTGATGATTTATAGCCACATCAAGCAGCTGCTTGAAGACTGCAGAGAGCTACTAGACCAGACCAACTTGGTGCTAGTTACTATAAACAACACCACAGTGTCTTCATGGTGAGTTGGATTTCAGCTTCCTAAATTCACTTCAGTAATATGAAATCTATTCCTATGATGAACGACTGCACTTCTGAAATAATAAATCTTTTGAACTATTCTCTATTCCACATGTATTTGTATATAACATACATTAAATGTATACATTGTTTTCAGACACCGTCTCATTTTGAAACTTGCAACCTTTTATATGTCTGCCAAAAAAAGGATTTAAAAAATTTGGTAATAAATGCATACATTGTTTCACAAAAGCTTTTCAGAAATTCAGAATGTTACGGTTTAGAATACGTTATTGCTTATTACACAGCTTTCTGAAATGCTTGATTCTGATTTGTCAGTTGAGACATTCCACAGTCTGTTTTTCTCTGATAATGTTCACAAAGTGCGAAGTTCATCAATTACGAAATGAGGTCAATTCGGCTATAAATCAGCTGTAATGTTATCAGTTTAGTTATTGTCCAATAATGTCAGTATAGTCAAATTGATAATATTGCTGAATGTTAAAGGAACACGCTGACTTTTTGGGACTTTAGCTTATTCACCGTATCCCCCAGAGTCAGATAAGTCCATACATACCCTTCTAATCTCCGTGCGTGCTGTAACTCTATCCGACGCCCCCACCGCTGGCCTAGCTTAGCACAAATACTGGAGGTAAATGGCTCCATCTAGCATACTGCTCCCAATAAGTGACAAAATAACATCAACATTTTCCTATTTACATGTTGTGATTTGTATAGCAACAGTGTGTACAAATAACAAGGCCATATGAGACGCAGGCTTCTTCTAACCATATACATACTGGGAAGTATATTCTCAGAAGGTGAAGCACTGCTACTTGGACGGAGTGATTTACTCGCAGCACCTGAGAACTGGTGAGGAGCAGAGAGTTTGCTCAGAGTTGGAGTAAATCACTCCACAGAAGTAGCAGTGCTTCGGAGATACGGTGAATAAGCTAAAGTCCCAAAAAGTCGGCGTGTTCCTTTAATGCTGAAGTATCCAAGTGATGGATAGTTTTTGAATAGTTTAGTGTACATAGTTTATAAAAACAAATCAGTAGAGATGTTTTGTAAATGTACTGTGGGTAAAGCTAAAAATGTCTGTTATTCTTTCCCAGGCTTCTCGACAGACAGAAAAGAACTGACCGGGACACCTTGCTACAAGGAGTGGAGCTTCCCCAGCCTGTTGGTTTGGCAAAGGAGCCACTGCCAAAGCCTAGAGAACTCCCATCTGCACCTGTTGAACATGGACATGTTGCCATTGAGTTCCAGGAGCCTGAAAATCGGGAGGGTGAGGCAGTTATACGCCAACGTAAATGTGCACGAACTGGAACTGCAGTGTCTTCTATTACGCACACAGACACTGGGCTTGTAGACACATCTCCATCTGGCACAGACTGGCCTGGGGCCCAGCACTTTCCTGGGTGGCATGTCTGGCCTGGGAATTCTGATTTGTCTTTTCCACCATCGCACTCTCAGGGTTGGTCGTCTTTTCCACCAGGCCAACCGCCATCAGTTCCACCATCGCACTCTCAGGGTTGGTCGTCTTTTCCACCAGGCCAACCGCCATCAGTTCCACCATCGCACTCTCAGGGTTGGTCGTCTTTTCCACCAGGCCAACCGCCATCAGTTCCACCATCGCACTCTCAGGGTTGGTCGTCTTTTCCACCAGGCCAACAGCCATCGGTTCCACCATCGCACTCTCAGGGTTGGTCTTCTCTTCAGCCGTGCCAACAGCCATCGGTTCCACCATCGCACTCTCAGGGTTGGTTGTCTTTTCCACCAGGCCAACCGCCATCAGTTCCACCATCGCACTCTCAGGGTTGGTCGTCTTTTCCACCAGGCCAACAGCCATCGGTTCCACCATCGCACTCTCAGGGTTGGTCTTCTCTTCAGCGTGCCAACAGCCATCGGTTCCACCATCGCACTCTCAGGGTTGGTCTTCTCTTCAGCCGTGCCAACAGCCATCGGTTCCACCATCGCACTCTCAGGGTTGGTCTTCTCTTCAGCCGTGCCAACAGCCATCGGTTCCACCATCGCACTCTCAGGGTTGGTCTTCTCTTCAGCCGTGCCAACAGCCATCGGTTCCACCATCACACTCTCAGGGTTGGTCGTCTTTTCCACCAGGCCAACAGCCATCAGTTCCACCACCTCCTCAGAACCGACAGCGTGCATGGAGACAGCACAAGGCAGCACTTGAGGATCAAGAGCGTGTGGCAAGAGGGGAGCCCCCAAAGAAGCGTCACACAAAGGAACATTACCATTATGAGTGTAAAATATGTGGCCAATCAAAAAGTAAACTCACTGGCCATTCCCAGGTTAGAGGAAAGTGGTACTGTCCAGCAGCTGGCCAGACCATTGCAGAGTGGAAAGAGTCTCTTTAGGATTTATTTTGTCTTTCATTCACAATTACATTTAATTTTTTATTTTTTATAATTGTGTCTGCAAGCTAAAGATGACAAGGCCCCTTTGTATTCAAGAACACGTCAGGTAGACTGGTAGCTCGCCGTGATCGTATAGTGGTTAGTACTCTGCGTTGTGGCCGCAGCAATCCCGGTTCGAATCCGGGTCACGGCAAGATTTTCTGGGTGCCATTGAAATTGAGCTCCATGTCACCACCTCTCCTCACCCCGTCCTTCAGACTTCTCTTTTTGTGCACGGCGCGTGCCCTTGATGTGCTCTGGATGTTCGAGTGAATTGAAACTGGGACCTTCTTTGAAAGAACGAGCTCTCAGGTTCGAACCCTTAGAGAAAAGATTGAAAACGAAACGCTCCTATTTATTTCGGAAGAATCTTGCTTCAGAGAGAATATGGTGCGTGTATATTTTCTAATCGCTAGGTGTCAGTACACTCGCTGGCTGTTACCTAGAGTGCCGCGGGCTTGCTATTAGCTGTCATTTGTATCAAAATGATCATCCATCAAATCTTCCTTATCCCAGAAAATGTTCTTTTTTCTTTGCAAATCCCTGTACTTGTGACAATGACAACAATGATGACATAAATTATGCCAGTGAACAAAAAAAAAAAAACAGAAACAGATTTTGTCCAAGTGGTCAACAAAAGCCTCGTTGCTGTTTGCCACTTGATCATACATATTATATAGCACAGATCTTTAAAGAGAGAGAGAGATGTGACCCAAAATACAGCTTCCATGTCACCCAGCAGATGTAACTATAGCTTGTATGTCTGATAGCACAGCTAACATGAACATACATGAATGGTAAAACAAAATCTATTTGTTTCCATGATAAACCAGCCTTATTACATAAGTCATGTTTTCCAGCTTCTAGTCATTTATTGTGCATGCTACCTTATATTTTCCAGTTGTTATTTTACTTTAATAAAATTGAGATATGTCATGCATGGGATTGGTACCATAAGGTTTAACCAAAATCTAAATGTAGATATCAGCAATATTATTTTGCATTAAGTTAGCAAACACTTGCTGTTAACATTAATATTTGCAAGCCTCCAAGCTTGGTAGCAAATCTACGCATGATTCCATGGTAAACCAGAGATATTGCATTAGTTGTTTTCCAGATTCTTGTCATTTATTGTACATGCTACCTTATATTTTTTAGTTTTCAGCTCATCAACCTCGGTTTTGCATATTCTAAACTAGCTAGCTCTGGCTGCTACATTCCCAGAGTTAGCAAACGTTAGTCTGTTAACATGAATATTTGCAAGCCTCCTCCAAGCACAAACATCACATAACTGTTGCATTTCACCATCCACTTATTTAGCTGCTGTCGCATCCCTTGACATGCCATCTCCTTTAACCTCCTTCTTTTTCTATTTTTAGCCCCCGACCGCTTTTTTGCTTCATTCATCTTTTTCGAGTTTCAACGATAACGCACTCCTGTGCTGCTCCTCAGCGATCACGCGCGCGCCCCCGCCCGCTCGCGATACCCTTCTATGTCAAAATAAATTCAATGATGGAATATTATTTGGGCACCGACGCCTACTCTAGCCTGTTAGTCCTCTAAAATGTATATAACTTTTTTTATATTTAACTTGTATAAATTTTATATAAATGTATATAACTTATAAAAAAAAAAAAAATGTAACCATCGCTTTGGCGCCCTCATGATGCGGCGCCCCTATGCGCCGCATATAGCGCATACCCACTTTTTGCGCCACTGGCTACAAACAACTGCGCCTTTGACACAAGTTTACAATAACGATAGGAGCACGGCAAGTCAACAGCATTGAAGCGTGTGAAGAGGCTTTCCAGACAAGTAGCAGTGAGTATTTGTTCTTTTTCCTAGCATTATTTTCCTTTAATTACTATTATCATCAGTCTAATAGGCTGCATTCCCACTAATTTGCAAATATATTTTGACATAGCAGACGTTTTGACGGCCATTCTGAATCTTCGAAGAAGGAAACGCAATGCATTGGAGGACACTCTTTTGTCTGCGTCAATACGATTCATTTTGCTGTGCGTTCCAACGCAGCACGCACGCTTCTTGAGCAAGAGCCCGGGTAGCTCAGTCGGTAGAGCATCAGACTTTTAATCTGAGGGTCCAGGGTTCAAGTCCCTGTTCGGGCGAACGAGCGTCTTTTTGTGGAGCGGTACGTTTTGTTGTTGAGTTCTTGCTGATCTACACTGGCCTCGGGCAGCGACGCTGCAAGGCACCAATCCACAAACGACGTGCCCCTTTCAGCCAGCTTGTTGTTCGTGGCCGAGTGGTTAAGGCGATGGACTAGAAATCCATTGGTGTCTCCCCGCGCAGGTTCGAATCCTACCGACTACGTTGACAGCATGCGCCTGCTTTAGTTTGTAACCTTCTGGAGGCCTAGCTTAAACTTTATAAAAGGAAAAACAGAATCCTTTTCTTTTCAGTGACTTCTTCTCCAGAGTCACTGTTACAGGATTACCCTTGAAAAGAGTTATGTTGGTAAGAAACAGTTTTGTCTGCAAGCTAAAGATGACAAGGCCCCTTTGTATTCAGGGACCCGTCGGGTAGACCTGTAGCTTGCCGTGATCGTATAGTGGTTAGTACTCTGCGTTGTGGCCGCAGCAACCCCGGTTCGAATCCGGGTCACGGCAAGATTTTCTGGGTGCCATTGAAATTGAGCTCCATGTCACCACCTCTCCTCACCCCGTCCTTCAGACTTCTCTTTTTGTGCACGGCGCGTGCCCTTGATGTGCTCTGGATGTTCGAGTGAATTGAAACTGGGACCTTCTTTGAAAGCACGAGCTCTCAGGTTCGAACCCTTAGAGAAAAGATTGAAAACGAAACGCTCCTATTTATTTCGGAAGAATCTTGCTTCAGAGAGAATATGGTGCGTGTATATTTTCTAATCGCTAGGTGTCAGTACACTCGCTGGCTGTTACCTAGAGTGCCGCGGGCTTGCTATTTGCTACAAACAGGGGCGCAACTACCCAGTGTTAGAGGGGTATGCAGCAACAATTTTGGCGCCCCCCCCAATACACACACACATATCATATATATATATATATATATATATATATATATATATATTAACAATGTTAACAAATAATAAAAAGTTACAGAATAAACAGTTACAAACATACACATATACACATACATACACACACACATATATATATATATATATAATAATAATCATATTGTGTGTAGCTGTCATTTGTATCAAAATGATCATCCATCAAATCTTCCTTATCCCAGAAAATGTTCTTTTTTTCTTTGCAAATCCCTGTACTTGTGACAATGACAACAATGATGACATAAATTATGTCAGTGAACAAAAAAAAAAAAACAGAAACAGATTTTGTCCAAGTGGTCAACAAAAGCCTCGTTGCTGTTTGCCACTTGATCATACATATTATATAGCACAGATCTTTAAAGAGAGAGAGAGATCTGACCCTAAATACAGCTTCCATGTCACCCAGCAGATGTAACTATAGCTTGTATGTCTGATAGCACAGCTAACATGAACATACATGAATGGTAAAACAAAATCTATTTGTTTCCATGATAAACCAGCCTTATTACATAAGTCATGTTTTCCAGCTTCTAGTCATTTATTGTGCATGCTACCTTATATTTTCCAGTTGTTATTTTACTTTAATAAAATTGAGATATGTCATGCATGGGATTGGTACCATAAGGTTTAACCACAATCTAAATGTAGATATCAGCAATATTATTTTGCATTAAGTTATGTTTTGCATAAACACTTGCTGTTAACATTAATATTTGCAAGCCTCCAAGCTTGGTAGCAAATCTACGCATGATTCCATGGTAAACCAGAGATATTGCATTAGTTGTTTTCCAGATTCTTGTCATTTATTGTACATGCTACCTTATATTTTTTAGTTTTCAGCTCATCAACCTCGGTTTTGCATATTCTAAACTAGCTAGCTCTGGCTGCTACATTCCCAGAGTTAGCAAACGTTAGTCTGTTAACATGAATATTTGCAAGCCTCCTCCAAGCACAAACATCACATACCTGTTGCATTTCACCATCCACTTATTTAGCTGCTGTCGCATCCCTTGACATGCCATCTCCTTTAACCTCCTTCTTTTTCTATTTTTAGCCCCCGACCGCTTTTTTGCTTCATTCATCTTTTTCGAGTTTCAACGATAACGCACTCCTGTGCTGCTCCTCAGCGATCACGCGCGCGCCCCCGCCCGCTCGCGATACCCTTCTATGTCAAAATAAATTCAATGATGGAATATTATTTGGGCACCGACGCCTACTCTAGCCTGTTAGTCCTCTAAAATGTATATAACTTTTTTTATATTTAACTTGTATAAATTTTATATAAATGTATATAACTTATAAAAAAAAAAAAAAATGTAACCATCGCTTTGGCGCCCTCATGATGCGGCGCCCCTATGCGCCGCATATAGCGCATACCCACTTTTTGCGCCACTGGCTACAAACAACTGCGCCTTTGACACAAGTTTACAATAACGATAGGAGCACGGCAAGTCAACAGCATTGAAGCGTGTGAAGAGGCTTTCCAGACAAGTAGCAGTGAGTATTTGTTCTTTTTCCTAGCATTATTTTCCTTTAATTACTATTATCATCAGTCTACTAGGCTGCATTCCCACTAATTAGCAAATATATTTTGACATAGCAGACATTGGAGGACACTCTTTTTTCTGCGCCAATACGATTCATTTTGCTGTGCGTTCCGACGCAGCACGCACACTTCTCGAGCAAGAGCCCGGATAGCTCAGTCGGTAGAGCATCAGACTTTTAATCTGAGGGTCCAGGGTTCAAGTCCCTGTTCGGGCGAACGAGCGTCTTTTTGTGGAGCGGTACGTTTTGTTGTTGAGTTCTTGCTGATCTACACTGGCCTCAGGCAGCGACGCTGCAAGGCACCAATCCACAAACGACATGCCCCTTTCAGCCAGCTTGTAGTCGTGGCCGAGTGGTTAAGGCGATGGACTAGAAATCCATTGGGGTCTCCCCGTGCAGGTTCGAATCCTACCGACTACGTTGACAGCATGCGCCTGCTTTAGTTTAGCGCCTAGCTTAAACTTTATAAAAGGAAAAACAGAATCCTTTTCTTTTCAGTGACTTCTTCTCCAGAGTCACTGTTACAGGATTACCCTTGAAAAGAGTTATGTTGGTAAGAAACAGTTTTGTCTGCAAGCTAAAGATGACAAGGCCCCTTTGTATTCAAGAACACGTCAGGTAGACTGGTAGCTCGCGGTGATCGTATAGTGGTTAGTACTCTGCGTTGTGGCCGCAGCAACCCCGGTTCGAATCCGGGTCACGGCAAGATTTTCGGGGTGCCATTGAAATTGAGCTCCATGTCACCACCTCTCCTCACCCCGTCCTTCAGACTTCTCTCTTTGTGCACGGCGCGTGCCCTTGATGTGCTCTGGATGTTCGAGTGAATTGAAACTGGGACCTTCTTTGAAAGCACGAGCTCTCAGGTTCGAACCCTTAGAGAAAAGATTGAAAACGAAACGCTCCTATTTATTTCGGAAGAATCTTGCTTCAGAGAGAATATGGTGCGTGTATATTTTCTAATCGCTAGGTGTCAGTACACTCGCTGGCTGTTACCTAGAGTGCCGCGGGCTTGCTATTTGCTACAAACAGGGGCGCAACTACCCAGTGTTAGAGGGGTATGCAGCAACAATTTTGGCGCCCCCCCAATACACACACACATATCATATATATATATATATTAACAATGTTAACAAATAATAAAAAGTTACAGAATAAACAGTTACAAACATACACATATACACATACATACACACACACACACATATATATATATATATATATATATATATATATATATATATAATAATCATATTGTGTGTAGCTGTCATTTGTATCAAAATGATCATCCATCAAATCTTCCTTATCCCAGAAAATGTTCTTTTTTTCTTTGCAAATCCCTGTACTTGTGACAATGACAACAATGATGACATAAATTATGTCAGTGAACAAAAAAAAAAAAAACAGAAACAGATTTTGTCCAAGTGGTCAACAAAAGCCTCGTTGCTGTTTGCCACTTGATCATACATATTATATAGCACAGATCTTTAAAGAGAGAGAGAGAGATGTGACCCAAAATACAGCTTCCATGTCACCCAGCAGATGTAACTATAGCTTGTATGCCTGATAGCACAGCTAACATGAACATACATGAATGGTAAAACAAAATCTATTTGTTTCCATGATAAACCAGCCTTATTACATAAGTCATGTTTTCCAGCTTCTAGTCAATTATTGTGCATGCTACCTTATATTTTCCAGTTGTTATTTTACTTTAATAAAATTGAGATATGTCATGCATGGGATTGGTACCATAAGGTTTAACCACAATCTAAATGTAGATATCAGCAATATTATTTTGCATTAAGTTATGTTTTGCATAAACACTTGCTGTTAACATTAATATTTGCAAGCCTCCAAGCTTGGTAGCAAATCTACGCATGATTCCATGGTAAACCAGAGATATTGCATTAGTTGTTTTCCAGATTCTTGTCATTTATTGTACATGCTACCTTATATTTTTTAGTTTTCAGCTCATCAACCTCGGTTTTGCATATTCTAAACTAGCTAGCTCTGGCTGCTACATTCCCAGAGTTAGCAAACGTTAGTCTGTTAACATGAATATTTGCAAGCCTCCTCCAAGCACAAACATCACATACCTGTTGCATTTCACCATCCACTTATTTAGCTGCTGTCGCATCCCTTGACATGCCTTCTCCTTTAACCTCCTTCTTTTTCTATTTTTAGCCCCCGACCGCTTTTTTGCTTCATTCATCTTTTTCGAGTTTCAACGATAACGCACTCCTGTGCTGCTCCTCAGCGCTCACGCGCGCGCCCCCGCCCGCTCGCGATACCCTTCTATGTCAAAATAAATTCAATGATGGAATATTATGAGGGCACCGACGCCTACTCTAGCCTGTTAGTCCTCTAAAATTTATATAACTTTTTTTATATTTAACTTGTATAAATTTTATATAAATGTATATAACTTGTAAAAAAAAAAAAAAAATTTAACCATCGCTTTGGCGCCCTCATGATGCGGCGCCCCTATGCGCCGCATATAGCGCATACCCACTTTTTGCGCCACTGGCTACAAACAACTGCGCCTTTGACACACGTTTACAATAACGATAGGAGCGCAGCAAGTCAACAGCATTGAAGCTTGTGAAGAGGCTTTCCAGACAAGTAGCAGTGAGTATTTGTTCTTTTTCCTAGCATTATTTTCCTTTAATTACTATTATCATCAGTCTACTAGGCTGCATTCCCACTAATTAGCAAATATATTTTGACATAGCAGACGTTTTGACGGCCATTCTGAATCTTCGAAGAAGGAAACGCAAAGCATTGGAGGACACTCTTTTTTCTGCGCCAATACGATTCATTTTGCTGTGCGTTCCCACGCAGCACGCACGCTTCTCGAGCAAGAGCCCGGATAGCTCAGTCGGTAGAGCATCAGACTTTTAATCTGAGGGTCCAGAGTTCAAGTCCCTGTTCGGGTGAACAAGCCTCTTTTTGTGGAGCGGTACGTTTTGTTGTTGAGTTCTTGCTGATCTACACTGGCCTCGGGCAGCGACGCTGCAAGGCACCAATCCACAAACGACGTGCCCCTTTCAGCCAGCTTGTAGTCGTGGCCGAGTGGTTAAGGCGATGGACTAGAAATCCATTGGGGTCTCCCCGCGCAGTTTCGAATCCTACCGACTAGGTTGACAGCATGCGCCTGCTTTAGTTTGTAACCTTCTGGAGGCCTAGCTTAAGCTTTATAAAAGGAAAAACAGAATCCTTTTCTTTTCAGTGACTTCTTCTCCAGAGTCACTGTTACAGGATTACCCTTGAAAAGATTTATGTTGGTAAGAAACAGTTTTGTCTGCAAGCTAAAGATGACAAGGCCCCTTTGTATTCAAGGACACGTCAGGTAGACTGGTAGCTCGCCGTGATCGTATAGTGGTTAGTACTCTGCGTTGTGGCCGCAGCAACTCCGGTTCGAATCCGGGTCACGGCAAGATTTTCTGGGTGCCATTGAAATTGAGCTCCATGTCGCCACCTGTCCCCACCCCGTCCTTCAGACTACTCTTTTTGTGCACGGCGCGTGCCCTTGATGTGCTCTGGATGTTCGAGTGAATTGAAACTGGGACCTTCTTTGAAAGCACGAGCTTTCAGGTTCGAACCCTTAGAGAAAAGACTGAAAACGAAATGCTCCTATTTATGTGGGAAGAATCTTGCTTCAGAGAGAATATGGTGCGTGTATATTTTCTAATCGCTAGGTGTCAGTTAACTCGCTGGCTGTTACCTAGAGTGCCGCGGGCTTGCTATTTGCTACGAACAACTGCGCCTTTGACACAAGTTTACAATAACGATAAGAGCGCGGCAAGTCAACAGCATTGAAGCGTGTGAAGAGGCTTTCCAGACAAGTAGCAGTGAGTTTTTGTTCTTTTTCCTAGCATTATTTTCCTTTAATTACTATTATCATCAGTCTAATAGGCTGCATTCCCACTAATTTGCAAATATATTTTGACATAGCAGACGTTTTGACGGCCATTCTGAATCTTCGAAGAAGGAAACGCAATGCATTGGAGGACACTCTTTTTTCTGCGCCAATACGATTCATTTTGCTGTGCGTTCCGACACAGCACGCACACTTCTCGAGCAAGAACCTGGATAGCTCAGTCGGTAGAGCATCAGACTTTTAATCTGAGGGTCCAGGGTTCAAGTCCCTGTTCGGGCGAACGGGCGTCTTTTTGTGGAGCGGTACGTTTTGTTGTTGAGTTCTTGCTGATCTACACTGGCCTCGGGCAGCGACGCTGCAAGGCACCAATCCACAAACGACGTGCCCCTTTCAGCCAGCTTGTAGTCGTGGCCGAGTGGTTAAGGCGATGGACTAGAAATCCATTGGTGTCTCCCCGCGCAGTTTCGAATCCTACCGACTAGGTTGACAGCATGCGCCTGCTTTAGTTTGTAACCTTCTGGAGGCCTAGCTTAAACTTTATAAAAGGAAAAACAGAATCCTTTTCTTTTCAGTGACTTCTTCTCCAGAGTCACTGTTACAGGATTACCCTTGAAAAGAGTTATGTTGGTAAGAAACAGTTTTGTCTGCAAGCTAAAGATGACAAGGCCCCTTTGTATTCAAGGACACGTCAGGTAGACTGGTAGCTCGCCGTGATCGTATAGTGGTTAGTACTCTGCGTTGTGGCCGCAGCAACCCCGGTTCGAATCCGGGTCACGGCAAGATTTTCTGGGTGCCATTGAAATTGAGCTCCATGTCGCCACCTGTCCCCACCCCGTCCTTCAGACTACTCTTTTTGTGCACGGCGCGTGCCCTTGATGTGCTCTGGATGTTCGAGTGAATTGAAACTGGGACCTTCTTTGAAAGCACGAGCTTTCAGGTTCGAACCCTTAGAGAAAAGACTGAAAACGAAATGCTCCTATTTATGTGGGAAGAATCTTGCTTCAGAGAGAATATGGTGCGTGTATATTTTCTAATCGCTAGGTGTCAGTTAACTCGCTGGCTGTTACCTAGAGTGCCGCGGGCTTGCTATTTGCTACGAACAACTGCGCCTTTGACACAAGTTTACAATAACGATAAGAGCGCGGCAAGTCAACAGCATTGAAGCGTGTGAAGAGGCTTTCCAGACAAGTAGCAGTGAGTTTTTGTTCTTTTTCCTAGCATTATTTTCCTTTAATTACTATTATCATCAGTCTACTAGGCTGCATTCCCACTAATTAGCAAATATATTTTGACATAGCAGACGTTTTGACGGCCATTCTGAATCTTCGAAGAAGGAAACGCAATGCATTGGAGGACACTCTTTTTTCTGCGCCAATACGATTCATTTTGCTGTGCGTTCCGACACAGCACGCACACTTCTCGAGCAAGAACCTGGATAGCTCAGTCGGTAGAGCATCAGACTTTTAATCTGAGGGTCCAGGGTTCAAGTCCCTGTTCGGGCGAACGGGCGTCTTTTTGTGGAGCGGTACGTTTTGTTGTTGAGTTCTTGCTGATCTACACTGGCCTCGGGCAGCGACGCTGCAAGGCACCAATCCACAAACGACGTGCCCCTTTCAGCCAGCTTGTAGTCGTGGCCGTACCCTCCGGCGAATGGACAGCCTAACTATTCCTAACCATTTGTTACAAGTCCTAACACAAGTCCTAACACAATCTAAATAAGTCCTAACAATTCCTAACACAATCTAAATAAGTCCTAACAATTCCTAACACAGGTCCTAACAATCCTAAATTACGTCCTAACAGTTCCGAACAGCGGGTCCTAACAGTTCCGAACAGCGGGGTAAAACAGCCATTGGCTGGACGGGCCAAAACAGTCATTGGCCGAAACATAGTCTCGTGACCACCGTCATAAAGAGCGACGGCGCGAAAAGGACTCGTCATTCACCCCATCACTACCTGAGACGGTTTTGTGTTTTGATGCAGGCAAGTACAGTTTAATTAACATTTTAACGTGAAAGAGAAAAATTATCTATTCGTTGGACATTACAGTTCAAACTCGGTTTAGGTTGCACACGTTTAATTCAGCTATCTTTATTTGTAATTCGTTGTTTTAACACTTATATAGAGTTCGGAGGCCATGTTTTGATATAGTGATATAAATCGCGGCCTTCATACTGCAAAAGCTTAGCCGGACTGGTTTAAGATAACAGTATATGGACTATAAATGAGGATAATAATTCCTATGATGATTGATGTTAAAATACAGAGTGGTGACTTGTTTTGTATTAACCATAGAGTGTACAAATAAAACCGTAATAAAAAGCCTAATAACTTTAGAAACTAATTATGTTATAATTTTTACATAATGAACTGCTTTATTTTTACTCTCTGTTGCTTTTTACTGTTTTCAATTTATTAGTTTTTTTTTTCAATCGCTAACAAGCGCTTACCCATACTTCAGATCATTTTTCTAAACTCTTAAAACAGACTCACACCCACAAAACACAATTGGCCAAATGGATGATTTTCTTCTCAAAAACACATTTTGAAAAACACACTCTTCATTTCAAAATAGAACACATCTTTCTCTGCATACACTAACTTTACCAAAACACTGAAAATCTGACTCAGACTCAGAATGAAATTATTCTGTCAAAGAATAACACTTGTTTTCACGTCACAAGGTACATGCAGTCAATCAAAGTACACCCAGTTTCAAAATACTGGCTATTGTTGACATTACAAAAACTTCATAGACTTTAGTGTTTCAGTTTGAAAAACATGCAAAACATGCAGTCCACCGTTTTTACACTACATTTCTTGGTTGGGAATTGTATGTCCACATGTACAGTAACTTTACTTTTTTCCAGCCTCTCGTAGTGAAAGACTGTTGATTACATGGTCAATGATAGTGGCACGGATTTCATCACTGACTACTGTTCTTGCAGCCCTTGGAATGCCACCACCACACATTCTTACACCTTTACCTTGCCCTCTCCTTGGGCCTTCTCTTCTCCCTGGCCCTGCTCCTCTCACTTCACCTCTCATCTCTCACTGCACCCCTCACTGCACCTCTCACTGCACCCTTCACTGCATCTCACCTCTCACTGCATCTCACCTCTCACTGCACACTGCACCCCTCACTGCACCTCTCACTGCATCGCACCTCTCACTGCATCTCACCTCTCACTGCACCCCTCACTGCACCTTTCACTGCACCCCTCACTGCATCTCACCTCTCACTGCATCTCACCTCTCACTGCACACTGCACCCCTCACTGCACCCCTCACTGCATCTCACCTCTCACTGCATCTCACCTCTCACTGCACCTCACCTCTCACTGCACCTCACCTCTCACTGCACCTCACCTCTCACTGCACCTCACCTCTCACTGCACCTCACCTCTCACTGCACCTCACCTCTCACTGCACCTCTCACTGCACCTCTCACTGCACCACTCACTGCACCCCACCTCTCACTGCACCTCTCACTGCACCTCTCACTGCACCTCTCACTGCACCTCTCACTGCACCCCTCACTGCATCTCTCACTGCATCTCTGACTGCACCTCTCACTGCACCTCTCACTGCACCACTCACTGCACCACTCACTGCACCCCTCACTGCATCTCACCTCTCACTGCACCTCTCACTGCACCTCTCACTGCACCTCTCACTGCACCCCTCACTGCATCTCACCTCTCACTGCACCTCTCACTGCACCTCTCACTGCACCTCTCACTGCACCTCTCACTGCACCTCTCACTGCACCACTCACTGCATCTCACCTCTCACTGCACCTCACCTCTCACTGCACACTGCACCTCTCACTGCACCTCTCACTGCACCCCTCATTGCACCAATTTGAATTTAGTGCAACGTAATCATTCATTCTATTTACCATAGTTTAAAAATTGTCTTTTAACATGGTTAAATTAACAAACATACGTAATTTGACAACCATCCATGTGTAAAATCCCTCTTCTACATAAAATTTGTCTTAAATGTTTTCCCCTAAGCCTTTTCTTTAAATTTCATTTCATTTGTATCTCTCTGAAGTTGTTCTCAAGTTGTCTGGTATTTACCCTGTTGTTTCATATTTATAGACATGACTAAGACTGGTAAACCAGACTCATACTGGCATGACATCATGTGCAAGTATGCCCAAGGGAAGTACCACTTCTCAACAGGCAAGAAGCCAGGGGCGAAGAAGTGGAAGCATGCCTTGGAAAGAATTAATAACTGTCCATTACACAAACAGACCTGTGCATATGATATATTTGGGAAAATAATCACTTGCAAATGTGGTTATCATAAGGTATGTAATGAATGTGATTATTTTACCTATGCTGGTGATCATTACTAATTTAAAAACATTTTTTAATAAGAGAAAAATGTTCATTATTTGAGCTGTAAAGCCTGACATGAAATAATAGTCAGAAAAAGGTGTGTGTGTATATATATATATATATATATATATATATATATAATGCGCACAAACTGAGCAAAGCTGTGCAATTTAGTGCAAATGCTGTCAGTACACTAGATTAATTTCTTAGCTTTTAATGTAAATCAGTGAGGTCTTTATAATGGTATAACAGGTTACTTGAATAAAATGCATATAAATGTCAATTTAACTCGCAGTAAAAAGATGCCTGCACAAAGACCTGAAGGTGGGTGTTTTTACAATTCTACTTAAAGGTGTATTACTTTCCTTAAAGAACAACAACCTATGAATCAGACGACAGTTTGCATGTAGTAATTGTGTACAACATGTTTTTCAGCAAAGTTTTGATTTTGATAATTTGCAGATTTTGAGACCTAGGGAAAACACTAATCCTAGGGAAAACACTAATGCTTTTTTTACAGTCAGCAGAGCAGACAGTGTTAGGCATGCAAGCAGGACCACAGAGCAGTGCAGGCATGCAAGCAGGACCACAGAGCAGTGCAGGCATGCAAGCAGGACCACAGAGCAGTGCAGGCATGCAAGCAGGACCACAGAGCAGTGCAGGCATGCAAGCAGGACCACAGAGCAGTGCAGGCATGCAAGGAGGACCACAGAGCAGTGCAGGCATGCAAGGAGGACCACAGAGCAGTGCAGGTGCAAAACCTGCCTCATGGAGCAGTGCAGGTGCGCAGGCAAGACCAGCCTCATGGAGCAGTGCAGGTGCGCAGGCAAGACCAGCCTCATGGAGCAGTGCAGGTGCGCAGGCAAGACCAGCCTCATGGAGCAGTGCAGGTGCTCAGGCAAGACCAGCCTCATGGAGCAGTGCAGGTGCTCAGGCAAGACCACTGAGCAGTGCAGGCGCAAAACCAGCCCCAGAGAGCAGTGCAGGCTCAAGATCAGTCCCAGAGAGCAGTGCAGGCTCAAGATCAGTCCCAGAGAGCAGTGCAGGCTCAAGATCAGTCCCAGAGAGCAGTGCAGGCTCAAGAGCAGTCCCAGAGAGCAGTGCAGGCTCAAGATCAGTCCCAGAGAGCAGTGCAGGCTCAAGATCAGTCCCAGAGAGCAGTTCTTCAATAAAGTGTGGTCTTTGTGGTGAAGACATTGATGTGGACTGTTTCTCCGAACATCTGTCAGATTACCATGTCCAAGAATGTTGTGACCAGTGTGGTGCAAAAGTCTGGGGTGCGGTTGGACTTCTTCACCACATTGAAACTAATCATCCTTGTACCAGTCTTGCAGGGACAGAATCTGTGGATCCACCAACATCTTCTCCAACAACATCATTTACTGAATCACCCGCATACATTGAAGAGCAGCAAGGCGTTCCACAAACTGCACCTCAAACACCATCCCTGGAAATTAACCTGAGGCCTCCAGTAGTGAATTGGGTGAGTTTTCTCCCCAAACAGTTCTGTCGAGTTATTAAGCCAGCAGACCAGAAGTGGATCGCGCAGTGTCTATATGACGCCACAGGACGACTTAAGCAGCAGTTTTCTCAAAACTGGTTTCATCCACCAAGTCCCAGCAAGCCTACAACTTCACCTCCTGATCCTAACACCTACTTTAGACAGCGTATGTTTCTGTGGGCCCCAATGAGAATGTGGGGTATTCCTCTGAAGTGCACACAGTGCAATAGGAAGATGCACCATTCAGGAATCTACACAAAAGTGAGGGAAGTCATTGATATTGACTCGAGATATTATTTAATTGGAGTAGACTACCCTCGCTGCAGTAAGTGTAAGATTCCTGTCTGCCCTTGGAGTTCGGAGATCCTCAAACAACTAGATCCCTCCCACAGAAACAAATTCCCCGCTGTTCTTACCACTCACCTTGCACTTGACAGGAAGTGTGTGACTTTGTTGAAGCCTAGAACTGCTGGGAACAGCTCCAGTTTCTTGCAGCAGGCGCTTGAAGAAGTTCACAGCGAGGAGTGGGCAAGACGTACCATTAACTATCTGACAGACTGTGAATTTCACAAAAAGAAATGTGCCCTGACACAGGCTGAAGTGGTATATCAGCAGCCACCGCCTTTTTGCCCCCTACCTCTGGCACAGTGGTTTGAGACGGTTCATGCCAACGAGATCCTGAGTCACATTGATGAGCTAAAGGGTGTCATAACATCAACATATGGTAGCATCCTGAAGCTTGATTCTACCAAGAAGGTAAATGTATATAAAAAGAGGCAAATGCATGTTAATTTCAACTTGATGTTCAGAGATTTTTACCTGATTGTAATGTTTGTGTATTTATATAGATAACTAAAAAGCTTGCTGGTGGCATTGCGGACACTGCTACATGGATGACCAATGTTGGCAATGAGTTTGGCCAAGTCCTGAACTGTGTCCTAACCACTGGTGAGGGAGCTGGCATAGATGACTTGTGTCAGGGCATCGTAAAGCGATACAAGGATGCTGGGGAGCCAGAGCCAGCTGTGATTTACGTTGACCGGGACTGCTGCAGCGAGACAGGTTTGTTACATTAAGTCTTTACCTAATATGAATGTGTTTGTATTTCTAATTCATATTAGCAACCATTTCAGGCATGTTTCTAAATTACTAAAAACTAAATTTCATTCCTGTACATGGTTTTTCTAGGTGTTTGTTCATATTCTTTAAGAACACTCATAAAGAGAATTTTTAGAACTATTTACTATAGAAATTTATATTTTTTTAGATCTATTTACAATGGTTCTAAAATTCTTAATTTCTATTTACAGTAGCAATTTACTATGAGAACCCTGTTCAGTGTTTGCAATCAAGTAGACAAAAGCTTATGTAAAACAGCATTATTATATTTCTTTAATGATGCAAATGTAAATCTGAGAAAACAATCACTCCTTGTTTCTCATTGGTGTAGGCATGACTCCAGTTCTTACCTGGTTCCGACCATGGAATATCACAGTGCGACTTGATGTGTTCCACTTCATGCGGCGGTTTACTGCTGGCCTTACAACGGAGCACCATCCACTGTATGGCACTTTCTGCTCCAAGTTGTCCAGCTGTATATTTGAATGGGACAAGGATGACATCTCTCGTCTTAAAGAGGCGAAAAAGACCATGCTTTTAAAAAAACATGGGGGTCATATTTCAACAGAGGCCCAAATCCTGTCAAGCATCACCTCCAGTGAGCTGGCCAAGCACTGCAGGAGGAGGACACGCGGAGTTGAAGAAACTCGTGTCTTGATACAAGGACTGCTGGACTCCATGTGGGAACTGACCGACACCACTGGTTTGCGCCTCATCAATCCAGAGAGCATGACACGTGTGTGGGAGGTACAGCAGAAACACTTACCTTGCATCCAAGATCCACCCGGTGTTCAGTTGTACACAAAACTGGGCTCCGGTTTACAGAAGGGTGACAAGGTTCTGGATGTACTGAGGTGTGGCAGAGGGTCCTCCTCTCTGGAAAGCTTCCATCGCCACCAGTGCACTTTTATTCCAGGTAAATTGAAATTATAAAACAATATTATGCATATATTTAAATAGTGTTGTCACAATACTGAAGTTGCTGACTTCGAAAATTAAAGGCACCAAATTGGAAACAAACCTTTTTCTTAGGCCTGGTGGTTCTGAGTGGGGGGTTATATAATAGTATTTTAATCATGTGAAACATTGTCTTTCAGGTTGGAGATGTAATGCACTACATACGCAGATGTACATGCTTGAGGGTGCATCTAGGTGGAACATCAACCGAGCTCATCAAGCTGTGGACATGAGTGGTACATCACTTACTAAAATGTATGATGTACGTTTAATGTCCCACATGAATGTCCTCAGCAACAGAGTCCTTGGATGTGCACTCCTGCCAGAATTCAAACCTCCTGGGAAACCCACTGGTAAGATTCACCATTGTACACACTATTACGATAGTGATTCCAGGCATCACTGTGTGTTTTAAAAGGCTTTGCATGCTGCCTGAACGCTAACCAATCAGACCATCGTTTTCATGACTGATCATTGCTGTAAAGGTGCTTGTTCCTAGTTATAAGATATGTCAGTTTGTGAAGTTGAAGTGTATTTGTTTTAGTTTTTCTTTTGTGATTTTTGCTTTTACATTTTTCATGTTAATCGCAAAATAGATTTTTCATTAGCAACACTACATTCATCACATGCACTGTAGCCTACTGCTTTAGCCTGATATATAGCTCTTATTACAAAATGTTTATTGAATCTTTATGGCAGATGAGCGTATAGCTGTGGAGTACTTGCTGGCACAGTCTGACAGAGGAGACCTGCTTTCTCCACTGGAGCAACATGGAATCGCCTTGCCAGAGATGGAGGTTGAAGTTCAGGAGGATGAGTGTCTGGATGTCACAATATGTGATGCGGCAGACCTCAATTTGGGCACACACACCCTTGCAAGTTCCAGCAGTCATGGTGATTCATTGATCTCACCTCTGGTAATGTCAATTTTCTTGATCGTTTTGAATTAAAATTACATAGGAATGTTAATGTTTTTAGGAGCAATGAATGAGTTGCTTCATGATTAAACGTTCATTTAATTAAAAGATTAATAATAGTCAATTTGAACAGTCAATTTTGTAACTGAAGTTTATTCTTCTCTTTAAAATGTTTTTAAAAAATCTAGGAAACCAGTGTGCCAAGTGGTGGCTCTTACAGTCCTGACATTGAAGACATTTCCTGTGCTGGGCCCAGCACACCACCTCCGGTAAAGTTTCTAATACCTGATGCTTGTAATTTGTGAATGGTTTATCAAAGTATCAAAATAATTTCCTAATCCAGGATTCTGTTTTTGTTTCCATTTCTAGGACAGTAGATGTGATTCAAGGGGTGTTCCTGGATGGGAGGCAGTGGATAACCTGGCAGGCTATCTCGTCAGTCTCAACCGCACGATCACTGGTTTATCAACTAACGAGATAGCAGAGATCTTGCGGTTGTATTCGTATTTGCATACCATTGATCAGTCCCCCTCCAAGTATTCCCTTAAGTGCAAGAAAAAGACCTTGGAAGGTCCTTGGAGAGCTTCTCGGAAGCGTAGTGGCTCAGCCCCTGGTCAGCAAGCAGCTGAGAGGTGAGTTAAATTGTAGTGCACCGGTGTTAAATTTGAGTCTTGTTGAATGCTCCCTGTATAATTTAATTCCTTTCAAAGGTTAAAAATACTTTAAAAAAACTGTTTTGATGAGATCCAGGATAGATCATAAAGTCTATCTCTCATTGCCATACAATTCCAAAACATAATCAGTCTATATGTTTACAAAGCTATAATGAACCATAGAATACTAATCATACATAATACAATCATGCATCTTTTTATTCACAGACTGTTCATGACTCATGGTCAGGCTGCCCAGAGACCTGATGCCAACAGGGTTTCAGAATGTGTTGCACTCAAGCTTCTGAAGGAATTCAGGGAAGCCAGAAATAGGCCTAAAGATAACAAGGGCAAAACCTTTCCCATTCCTCAGGCAATTGTGATGATTTATAGCCACATCAAGCAGCTGCTTGAAGACTACAGAGAGCTACTAGACCAGGGGCCGTATTCACAAAGAATTTTATTTTACCACTAGGAGTACTCCTAAATCCCATTAAAATATTTTAGCTAGGAGTTTTCTCTTAAAAGTTATTCACAACGCCTTTCAGACCTACTCTTAGTAAGGAAAAATGACAACTCCTAAACTAAGAGTGAGTCTTCGTTGCTATGGATGACGTCAATTCTCATGCACGAGTTTCCTCGCAATGATCACGGTGATTGGTTGTTAGATGACAGGGCCGTCATGCGGAACATAACACAGACACAACAATTCATGGAATTACGACATCTAAATATGTCTGGGTCCTACACAAAATAATAATAGTAATGTCATCGAAATGCATATATAATGACATGTTTGTGCAGGCCCCAGTGAAGTGTAATTCTAAAAAGGCAGAGAGAGAGAGAAAAGTGGTGAATTAAATTAAATTAAGGTAGCCTAATACCCTAATGAAACCGCCACGGCGCCACTTGCCTAATAATGAAAAACGACACTTGCATTATCACTTGCTTGGTTAATTGACATCCTATTAGTATAGAAGCTTGTTTCCGCCACTGAATAAAAATAAATTAAAATAATTGCGACTTTTTATCTCACAATTGCGAGATATGAAGTCAGAATTGTGAGAAATAAAGTCGCAGTTGTGAGATAAAAAGTCGCAATTAGCTTTTTTATTTTTCATTCTGTGGCGGAAACAAGCTTCCATAGCCTAAATAGACTACTTAAAGCAAGTATTTGCTCCTATTGAAGTAATGTAATAGTTGAATAACGGTGGATTATGAACTCGCCAAAACGGAAAAGAAAGCCCAACTGGACACAGGATCAGTTAGTGCTGGAAAACTGGCCCAGTTGGTGCTGAAAAAAAATAAAAAATAAAAGGGAAATTCGACACTGGGATATCAAGTAAAACAAAGCGTGAGACATGGGAGAGAATATGTTTACAGATCAATGCAGCATTCCCGCTTGTGTGGCAGACCCCGGACGACTGCGAGAGGCGGTGGTATGCGCTACAATCCTTTGTGAATAGGTCTTAGTGAGTTAGGAGTCCTCCCTACTTCTTTTAAGCTGTCCCAGACTTAGGTGCTACTTTTAGGGCTAAAATGCTTCGTGAATTACTTTTAGTGAAAAAAATTAGGAGTCCTAAAGTTAGGAGTGACACGCCCATTATCTTTAGGAGTTGCTACTAAATTCGCCAGTTAGGAGCTACTTTTAGCCTTAAAATTCTTTGTGAATACAGCCCCAGACCAACTTGGTGCTAGTTACTATAAACAACACCACAGTGTCTTCATGGTGAGTTGGATTTCAGCTTCCTAAATTCACTTCAGTAATATGAAATCTATTCCTATGATGAACGACTGCACTTCTGAAATAATAAATCTTTTGAACTATTCTCTATTCCACATGTATTTGTATATAACATACATTAAATGTATACATTGTTTTCAGACACCGTCTCATTTTGAAACTTGCAACCTTTTATATGTCTGCCAAAAAAAGGATTTAAAAAATTT